>NW_026887164.1:0-114617 GCF_032173495.1 Musca vetustissima | reverse complement strand
ATGTCTGCCTTATAGATTGATTTTAAGTAATTTACGCACCTGTGACAAGTGTGTTTGAAATCGCTTAATATTTGGATAGGGCTTCCATATATATTTTCGCCCGATTTCAAGTAAATTGGGCATCAAACTCCTCATGTTAGTCAGATTGACATCAAATTTTGCACAACGTACAAAATTGAGCATAGAATTACGTAGTTGCGTTTTCAGTCATAGCCCAACGGATGACCTATTTATATTTGTTTGAAGTCGATTTACATTCTTTATGGACAGATCTAGGTAGATTCACATTTAGATAAATATAACATATTATATTTCATCCAATTTCATGTTAATAGTCCTGTTTAATATACCCATAGTGGTGAAGGGTATCATATAGTCGGCCCCGTCCGACTTTACTACTTTCCTTACTGGTTTTGTATTAATTATTACACCCTTCACCACACTATGGTACAGGTATTATGTATTTGTGCATATGTTTGTAACAGGCAAAAAGAAACGAGATAGACACATGGTTCCTTTTGAGAATATGCATAAAATCACTTTCTGAGTCGATTTACGCATGTCCGTCTGACCGTCCGTCTGTCCATGATAAATTGTAAACAAAATACAGGTCGCATTTATAATCCGAATTGGATGAAATTTGGCATAGGTCACTTCTTTAGCCCAAGGACGCACCCTACTAAAATTGAGAAAAATCGGTTTAGATTTAGATATAGCTCCCATATATATTTTCATCCGATTTAAGGTAAATTGTGTACCAAAGTCCCTATATATCATTCGATTTGCACGAAATTTGGCACAACGCACTGAATTAGGTCTAGAATGATATTTGTTAAGTTTCCTTAAAATCGGTCCAGATTTAGATATAGCTCCCATATATATTTTCGTCCGATTTAAGGTAAATGGTGTATCAATGTCCCTATATATCTTTCGATTTGCACGAAATTTGGCATACCATAATGAATTAAGTCTAGAATGATGTGTGTAAAATTTCCTGAAAATCGGCCCAGATTTAGATATAGCTCCCATATATAGTTTCGTCCGATTTAAGGTAAATGGTGCACCAAAGTCCTTAAATATCATACGATTTGCACGAAATTTGGCATACCGTAATGAATTAGGTCTAGAATGATGTGTGTCAAGTTTCCTGAAAACCGGTTCAGATTTATATATAGCTCCCATACATATTTTCATCCGATTTAATGTAAATGGATTTAGATATAGCTCACATATATATTTTCGTCCGATTTAACGAAAACGGTGTACCAAAGTTCCTATATATCTTTCGATTTGCACGAAAATTGACAGAGGGTAATGAATTAGGTCTAGACTGATGTGTGTCAAATTTCCTGAATATAGGTCCAGATTTTGATATATCTCCCATATATATTTTCGTCCTATTTAATGTAAATGATGCAGTAAAGACCCACTGTTGGTCCGATTGCCACACAATTTTTTACAATGAACTGTAGTTAATATAATTTAATCTCTGGCAAGTATCAGTGAAATCGGTTCAGATTTTGGTATAGCTAATGTATATATATATATATATATATATATATAATTTTGTCCCATTGTAAGAAGCAACCCTATATCTGACCAAATGAAAAAAAATTATTATAGGTTGCAGAATTACATGTTTATGTTTTCGTGTTAATGGTCCTCTGTTGAATATACCCAAAGTGGTGAAGGGTATCATATAGTCGGCCCCGTCCGACTTTGCTGCTTTCCTTACTGATTTTTTATTTCACTTTCATTATATATGCAATTTTGTTGTTGGTGTTCTTTTGCGAACGCATGTAGTGAGTGCACTCATTTATGCAGTCATCCAGCCCAGAATTCATATATATAGTATTTTTCAAGAAGCGTGGGATTTAGTTTTTAACTTAAGTTTAAAATATGGTTTCCCCTTTGCGTGTTGTTATGACTTATTGAGGCTGTTTTCGAGGTGTTGTTGATGACTCTTTTGGAATACCAAACAATGTTTAGTGCACCCCCTATACTGCACTAATATGAATTCTGAATTATTGCCATAGTTGGTGGATATTGAAGCGTTAGTTATGCTTGCATAAATATAAAAAGTCAAGGCGATTTCATCAGAATTATAAGCATTTTAATCACATCCAATGCAATTGCAACGAAATAATTAAGTTTTTTTTTTAATTTACAAAATAATCAAGGACGGTTTAATTTTACGTACATATCGTTCTGGACTGCGAAAAACGTCTTTTTATCAGGATGGAGGCTCCTTAGATAAAAACTCATGTTGAACATACCGAAAATACGCGAGAAAAAGAGGACTGACATTCTGAGTCGATTTATGCATGTCCGTCCGTCTGTCTGTTTGTCTGTCAATGTTAAATTGTAAACAAAGTACAGGTCGCATTTATGATCCGCATTGGATGAAATTTGGCACAGGTCACTTATTTGGCCTAAGGATGAACCCTATACATTGGGAAAATTCGGTTCAGATTTAGATATAGCTCCCATACATAGTTTCGTCCGATTTAATGTAAACGGCCCCTATATATCATTCGATTTGCGCGAAATTTGACACAGCGCACAGAATTAGGTCTAGAATGATGTGTGCTTAGTTTCGTGGAAATCGGTTAAAATTTAGATATAGCTCCCAGTTGTTGTTGAAATCAGTTCAAATTTTGATGGAGATACCATATATATTTTCTCCCGAACTCCAAGAACTCAAAACTTGTGACAAGTTTCGATGAAATCGGTTTGGATTTCGATATAGCTTTTATATATATTCTCGTCCGATTTTTAGTAAATGATACACCAAACTCCTCATGTTTATCAGATATTTCTCCAAATAATCAATGGTTGTCCGATTTATATTTGCTTTAAATTGATTTACATAATTTTATCCCATTGTAAGATGCAACTCTATATCTGACCAAATGAAAAATTTTGTATAGGTTGCAGAATGACCTGTTTATGGATCCAATTTCATTTTACTGGTCCTTCAAAAATGCGACGTCTCTTAGGATTCATCTGTTGAATATACCCAAAGTGGTGAAGGGTATCATATAGTCGGCTCCGTCCGACTTTACTACTTTCCTTACTGGTTTGATGATGAAAATGATGTTCAAATGATGTTCTATTAGAAGGCATTTAAGAGATAAATCCATTAGAACTACCATCAATTCTGTGAGTAGATGCTTATGTTTAGAGAAATGTTCAATCAATTGCTCGTTTTAGCTTGAAGACGTATTTTCGGCTACCAAAAGATGCCGTTGAGTACTTAGTTAAATACTTAAACCCTGCTTTCCGAAAAGCAACAGCAATTCCTCCTTTCTTAAAAATGTGAGCAGCTCTGAGGTTTTTTGTGGAGGGAAGTTTTCAAAAGTCCCATGGCAATGATTTCAGCCTTGGCATGGCTCAACCCACAATGTCGGTGATTTTGGCCCAAGTTGTCCGGCTAGTAGAGGAAAAACTTACGATTTTTTTTGATTTTTACAAGAGGAGGAAAAAGGGAAAAATTAATTTTCGAAAACAAAGTTCCCGGGTGTTGTTGTTGTTGTAGCAGCGCTATTGCTTTTACACAATGGGCTGAGGTGACAGACGTTGGCCGAGTAAGACTCGGGTCGTTTCGGATCGTAGACCCCTCTGTCGTGGAAACGCCCGGGTGTTGTCGGATGTATTGATGACGTACATATCATGCACCCAAACGAAATGCGTGTTGGTGGGCCATAGCAGTTAAGGTCTTCTGAAATGGCCTTCCACACATTATCGATAGTGGCTTTGGTTTGATCAAATACCCGCACGCCGCATACTACATTTGGTTGAGCTTCCTTTCGGCAATTAAGACCTCAAATTGTTCTTTTGTAGTAATATTAGCCATTATGGGATGCCTACAAATTTCAGTTATTATAAACAGCAACCAGATATAAATGGTTGCCGAAAAATTCTATTTGAAGCAACAGAAATTGACAACAGTTGCCTTCCATAATCCAGTGGCATCTGGCAACGCCACTAAACTATGGTTACTATCCGTAATCGACCCATAAGTTGTCGGTTGGCTTCATCCCAATATCATCATCGATAGGCGTTGTCCTTGACCACATATGGATCCTGATGGAAAATTTCAAAGCAATTAGCGCTATATTTTCGCCCTCAACTGTGGTAAATATTTTAGTGCAACACCCACATCCGAGTACATACGACAATATAATTGGTATCAATTTAAAGGTCAACCACTACTCTGGGTAATACTATCAACTTTTCGGGTCTATGTCCTTCAGGGGTAAATATATGCTATAGAATACAAATTTTGTAATTTTTCACACAAACGTCAGGGTCCGATTTTAACAAAAGAGACAGTTTTGAAAAAAGTCATATTCGCCGAATGTGCTCCAATCCGGGGTAGCTTCGGCATTTGATGAGGCACATTCGGCAACATAGTCAAAGCCTGGTAATAATCGTCGCTATCAATCTGGTTGAAATTCAGAACAAAATTATATTTGGTTTTAATACGCGACACAATGTTTGAATTTTAGGGCTATATTTTCTAACGGCGGACGTTGAGATCGCACAAACCTTCAGAAGTAGGTTTTTTCTATCGCATTTTTGCCAATATAAGCACGTTTAGTCTTATATATGTAATTTCGAACCATATTAAAGGATTATAATCCTTTCGGCCAGAGTTTGTCTTTAAAAATAATTATTTTTAAAGACAAACTCTGGCCGAATGTGCCCCACTTTAAAATGTCGAATCTATCCCGAATGTACTTTTTATGAATGCCATTTTTCTATCAGTCTTGTAGAAACATTATATTTTTATAAACATCTGTAAAAATACAAAAATCGTACATCTAAATAAGTTTATTAGCTAGAAATTTCAAACTTTGTGATAGTTATTTATTTCGATATTCGATACCTATGTCTCGAAACTAGTGATGTACGGTGAGAGCTTCATATCGAAAACGTGATTGCCGATGGTGTCCCAGTCTCCCCTACTATGTACGAACGTCAAAATATGCACCTATATTGATCATTACTTCCTTAACTTTATTCCTTTCCAAAACAATCAAAATACCGAAAATGGGTGGCACCCTTACAGATACGCCAAAACGTGAACCGATATACTACTTCCTAGGGGTATTAGCAATATACGTGTAAAATTGTACAGCTCAGCTCTTTCTTAAATATAGAACATGGCTAAATCGAATGTACTTAATTTGGATATCCGACGAATATTTTGATGTGGTGCCAACGGGATGACAACTTAATATACACTCTATCTTATGGTGGTGGTTATTAAAACCTTGTAATTATCTTCTACAACTTCAAACTACACATGATGTACGAAATAATTATCCGATCAACAAATTTTGTAATCCATCTGCCAACACTACACGCCGCATATGTTGGAAATTGTTTGCATACAGGTAGGTAATGCTGATGCTCAGCATATTCAATGAAGTCGATTCACGTAAAATTCCATTTCATTTTTTGTGCTGTTCAAGGATCTAACCACACATGTTCGTGTCTATCAGGGTGATGTATTCAAATAGAAAATTGCAAGTGGGTGCGTACGTGAGTGCGTTAGGAGTGTTTGTGGTAAAGCAGAAAAAAACAAACATACAACAACAACCACAACATAAAGTATCCCGTGACCCTGATCAACTCGCATCACACAATGTTGCGGTTATAAACACTATGCCACACAATACACCACCACTGGCACCAGCACCACCATGTGTGTGTGTGGTAAGTTCAACGCCATTCACAGAACGGGCTCAATCACTCAACACACGCACATTTGCTTAACAATTCCACCATATTTTCCAGGAAATGATGAAGAGAGAGTGTGATATGGAATGTTGTACAAAAATTTGCTGATAAAATAACAACGACACCAACATCAACACCACCACCTGCAGTTTCGTATAACTTTTGAATATTTTGTTTGCTATTTTGATGGAGCAGATTTTTGATGGTTTTGCTTAGATGAGTTTTCACCAAATGAAGGTTTGTTATTGTTGTTCCCTTCATTTCCTGTCAGCACATGTAGCCCTGTCGGTGTTTGAGATTTGATTTGGGAATGGCAAATAAAATATACAACAAACAGCTCCAGCACTGCATCAAGGCGAAAAAGTTATGCCTCAAGTCAAAAGTAAATAAAAATGTAAACCGAAGGGAAATAAAGAGAAGTCATATACACAGATTTTATTTATTTTGTATGTGTATGTGTGTCAATGAATGCTTTTCAACCGCACATATACCCGATAACAATATTTCAATTTGGAAGATAAAACACTTGCTCCATTGCTGTCAAAATCAACAACTGCCTTAAGATATCAATCAAATCATTTAAACGACTTGGAAGGCAAAAACCAGTGAGCGGAGCAGTATAGTCTGACGGGGCCGACCATATGATACCCTACACAACTTCCACGAAAATGTAACTTTGTGTGGTTCTATATTCTGAGCATGGGCAAAATTTCGCTATATTATCACCTTCTTGGCCGACTAGAGGTCAGCAAATATTCCAGATTCCCTTCACCGAGGGATGTGTTGTGATGTTCGGCTTTCAATTGTGGCCTATAGATCGACTCGAAAAAGACACAAAAAATTAAGTTTTCAGTCCACTTCATCCCATTATTATCTGATCGTCACCTAAAATTATAGGAGTTGTCCTTGACCATAACTGAAACCTCATGAAACATTTCAAAGCGACCTTTGTGTAAAAAATAACAAAACTTGTGTTTTGAGGCGTATATATTTACTCATGAAAGACATAGACCCGGGAACTTGATAGTATATCCAGTAAATTTATACCAATTATTACCCCACTAGAAGGCGGAAATTTCGCGCTGATCGTTTTGAAATTGTACATGAAGTTCTGGTTTTGATAATTTTCGGTGTTTTTGAGATGATATCAAATCAACCAAAAACTAAAGTGACCAAATTTTTATTTTATAGTGTAAATATTCATCTCGGAAAAACAAGATTTGAAAACATGTCAGATTTAAAAGTGGAGCTCTTGACTTATAATCGGTCAAAAGAATGCAAATATTGCGAAGTATTGCCGGAACATAGATCCGCAGAAACTTAGAGTTCAGTGGTAGTTGTGTAAGGTATGGTATGGTCTGCCCCAACCGATTATACTACTTCGCTCACTGGTTTAAACATAATTAGGCTATGTGGACTCCTTTCTTTTCTTTACAAATTATCAATATTGGTTCACTCTTTAGCCCCTTTCAAACAGTACCACTCAAATTTCAGTATTTTGGGGGAGTTTGGGTACGGGTTTCAAGCAATTACTATGAATACTGACATGAGTTAAGGGAGAAAGCCTGAAATTACGGTATATCACTTTATTTGATATTTGGGGATTTTCGGCACGATTTTCAATCCGCTATAGTTCGAAATATTATGTAAGGTTTTCATTGGAAATAAAATATGCACATTTTTACTATGACATAGCCGCCATATAATTGTTTCGCTCGATTTTAAGTATGTTAAATATCTACCTCATTGTGGAGGGTATAAAAAGTTCGACTCAGCCGAACGAATTTACTAGTTGAAGTAGTTTTCTTTGAGGCTAACATACATCTATCTGGAACCATGTTTACACATAATTACCTTATTTACCGTAATTTGGCATTCCGGGTTTTCAAAAAGGTCCATATTTTGAAATATCCCCTACAATAATTTCCAGCCTCATCTTATGATTGTTTTATGCAACATGATAACTGGATGGTGACAAATTAACTTATAGAAAATTATTGTTATAGATCCATGTTTTCACATAACATCCAAATGAGGTTATAAACACATTTTCTTATAGAAGAGGTTGTAACTTGACATTGCGGATTTGTGGAGAACGAAAACTATATTCACAGAAAATGATAATGATCCGCCTCTTAGTCAGTATTATGAAGGTTATAGGTGCATATTGCAAGAAAATATGCAATAGAGGTCCATGTTTTAAGGACCTGTCCTATTTTCGGAATGTTTATGATATTTTTCGATTTTCTCATCGAAATTGCCATAATTTGGTATTTTTGGGTTTCTCAAAGATGAAATTTGAAGGAATATATTCTCAATGCGTTTTGGTCCACTAACCATGCTTTTTTGAAGGATAATTTCTTACCGCTTTTAGATTAATGAGCGCGGATTTTAAAGAATAATTTTTTAAGGTTAGTTTCTTAGAGCTATTCAGTCCACGAACTGTAAATTTTTCAATTAACCTTTTCGAAGAAAAATTTTTTAAGGCCATTCAATCCACAAAGTATAGATTTTTTTATAAGCGTATAAGTAAGCGTGGATTTTTGAATCAATATTTTCTCAGAGATTTCCAGAATATTTTTCTCCAGCCCCTTTAGACCACTAAGCGTGGTTTAGTAACGCATATTTTCTCCAGACTCTTCAAATCGCTAAGCGTGGATATTTTTTCCAATCCCCAAAGGCCACTAAGCGTGGATTTTTATGCCGTCCACTAAAAGGTGGAGTCCGTATTAAATTTGTCATTCCGTTTACAGCAGACCTCACAAAGTATATTTATTCTTGAACCGAATACAATTATGTAACGATTTACGCACGTCCCTTCGTCTGTCTGTCCGTCTGTCGAAATCACGATATAAATCGCAATATTTAAGACAGAGCTAATTTGGTATTTTGGGTTCTCATTGTTAGCACATTCTCTCGGGGTGTCCTCCATGTGTTATCATTTTATAGCACATCTCAATACCAGAAAGTATTAATATTGACCCAATTTTCATGTCACGGTACACCCCATATTCGTTACCCCCAGTATTCGGTTATCGGTTTCCACCCAAATGGCTGTAATTTGGTATTTTTGATTCTCATTCTATAGTCCATTTCCGTACTAAAAATTTTAATATAAACCCCCACTATGGGGATGTTCGACACGATTTTCAATAAAATCGGATGTAATTTGGTATATTGGGTTCATATAACCGTATCTCAAAATCTCCGCACTAACATTTATTAATATTTTCCCATGTCGGTATTCTGAAAATTTTGGACACGTTTTTCAAATGAATTGGCAATCAAATCTCACTACCACAAAATATCAATATTGATATCCGTTTTATTATAGCTCCATATAGCCTCACTATTAGATATTTTGAGAATTTCAATCATATTTTTCTCATGTTTTTTGGGTATGTTGAAGGTCGTATCATAACATGATTTTTTTCTTCGAAGCCCACATTAATTATACCCTACACAACTATGTTGTCAGGGTATTATAGCTTTGTGCAGCCCCAAAAGTTTGTAACGCCACGAAATAATGGTCCCAGACCCACCTTTAAGTATACCTATCGTCATGTCTCGACTAGCTGAGTCGAACTAGACATGTGTGTCCGTCCGTCTGTCCATAATAATTTGTAAACATGATACAGGCCACAGTTATGGACCAATTTTCACGAAATTTTGCATGTACTATGGGTTCTGGTCAATGAAGACCCCCATTGTTTTTGGAAAAGATCTGTTAATATTTAGGGGATGAAATGAACCAAAAACTTTATTTTTGTCGGTTTTTCTGGTCGCTCCAGAGGCCGCAATTATGGCCCACAGACCGCGAATTTTTGCATGGAGAAGTGGATCGGGCCAAAGAATAAGTATGCTTGTTTTAATATAGATCGGTCAATATTTAGTGGGTCAAATAAACCCTGACTTTTGTGTGAAAAATTACAAAATTTGTATTCTATGGCGTATATATTTGCCCCTGAATGTCCTAGACCCGAGAAGTAGATAGTATGTTCAATAGGAGTGGTTGACTTTGAAATTGATACCCATTATATGGTCGTATGAATTCGGATGTGGGAGTTACACATAAATATTTACGGGTGTTTATGTACTGAGATATTATTTAGCAACCCATTACCACACTAGAGGGCGGAATTGTAGCGCTGATCGCTTTGAACTTTTCCATGAGATTCCAGTTAGGGTTAAGGACAACGCCTATAATTTTTGGTGATGATCACATAATCATTTGGGATGAAATGGACCGAAAACATATTTTTTTGTGTTTTTTCGAGTCGATCTATTGAAAGCCGATCATCACAACACAACCCACGGTGAAAGGAATATGGACAAGTAATTAGAAGGACTGAATATTAGTAATATTCGGAAAATATGTCAGTGTAAGGAAATGGTGCTGTTGACCTTTAATGGGCAAGGGGGTGCAAATATCAGAAATATTGCCCAGGCTCGAAATAAACATCAGCAATAAGTTAGAGTTCCGTGATAGTTGTACTGCCCGCTCACTGGTTTTAGATATTTTTATTGTCATCCCCATGGTGGAGTTCATAAAAATTTCTGCCGGACCGAACATAACATCGCTTTTACTATATTTTAAGTATTTTTGTTAAGAATATTCTCTCCATGTTCTTTAGACCACTAAGCGAGGATTTCTTAAACAATATCTCCCCCAGGAACTTTAGACCAGGGATGGTCCGTGTGGCGAATTTTTAGGTTTTCGACTGTCAAAAAGGTGTAAACGTCGAAAACATATACCTGTATAAAAAGTAATAAACGTAGTAAACGTTTTTTATTTCAATATTATCATCATATACAGTTATTTTCAAGAATATATATTATTTTTACATATATCTGACTATTCCTTACTAGAACTGATAAAAATGTCTAAATTTTTTTGAAAAGAAATTTTTGAAATTTTTTATTAATTTGAGTAAAGCATGCGTAATTTCCAAATTGATTAATGGGAATAGCTATTTTGTTAAAAACCTAATGGATTTGGGTAGGTTTCCGACGTATGTATTATACGTCGGAAATGTATGTCATTTACGTCACTGTTTCTGACAGGCCATATCTGTTTTAGACCACTAAGCGTGGACTTTTTAAAAAATATTTGCAAACATAAAATTCGTCCATGTCATTGTTATATTCTAGATTTCCTTTGAGACAAATTTTAATTTAATTTACATTGTGTATTTGTGTTCTCCCTATCTCCCCCGTTGTTCCACAACACATGCATTTTCGAGTGAGTATTCAGAATATTGACATTGTGAAAATGATTGGGATTTTCAAATTAAAATATTATTATTCGCTGTTTATTTATGTTCGCCAAACAAAGGACCAATTTAACAATTTCAATTCATATTGCAAACAGTCAAAAACAGCTTTATGAAATATTTATTCGTTTTTATGTGGAACAGAAGGGCCAAGCTTGTGTATTAGAAACAATGAAAATGTACTGTACACAAAGAAACACAATCACACATACACACACACACACTCACATTCACAATTGCAATTCAATTTTTGCAAAAGAACAAACAGAATTAATTTAATTATACAAATTGAATAAATGACATGATAAGACTCAACACAGAGGTAAATATAAATATATATATATAAACATTGTTATATATGAATTACATGTATATTAGAGTAAATTTTAATTTTATATATCACAAAATATGAAATATTCATTTGATTTTGTTGATGAATATAAGGGAGAGAGAGAGTGTGTGGATACACCATTAGAATAGCTCCTGCCACATTTGTTTTTATATCGCCTATCTTCGATCTATACCTTTCGCTCTAGTGTCCTCAAGTGTTATTTATTTAAGAACCACTGTGCCATAAATTGATGAGTATATCGATGCATTAATATGCAAATGGAAACAATATTCATTCGAAAAACTGAAGATAGTAGTTGAGTTATATTTCGTTCGTGTTTCTGGGCAATTTGACTTATTCGAGCTTTCTTCATCATTCTCCGCTCCTTCTCATGAATATTGCCGGATAACATTGTACCATTCACGGACTGCTGCATTTCACAAATTTGTGTATTTGTGTTTCGTTGGGGATGATTGATAACCGGTAATAAAATTGAAACAGTTTCGTTCATTGTCGTAGCACATGAAAAAGAAGGAGGTATGGATAAAATACCTAATTATATACTTCTCAAAAAAGAACCATCGTTAAGTTAGGCCGGACCATTCGAAATATCTTAAATAGAAAGGGTACATTGTTGTCATGAAAATCCGAAATACCAACCTACAGACACTTAGATTGAAAAACCCAACACTTAGATTAACCCAATTTGAACGTACCATTATATGGGCCCTAGGTAGAAACATGGACTTAACTATTTAACCATCAAGATCCTGTGGGGATTTGCTTAAATATTCCGATTTCTATCCGATTTCAACAGACATATGGATATACATAACTAAATATGAATTTTGAAAGAATAATTTCCACAATAACTGTTATTCCTAACATTTTATCTATGATTGTAACATGGTCACCTTAGCATACCATCCTTCATTCGTCACTATCAACCATAGTGTAAGCTAATCAAATAACAATTCAATTAATACCATGGTTACGACAAATGGGTCTTTATCCAAATTACCACTTTCGTTCCATTTTATTTGTTTTGTTATGGATTATTTATCTTAATGTTGCAAGAAATCGACAAAAGGCAAATTTTGTTATTTATCTTTTCAGCAGGAAACCAACAGAGACGTTTTGAATATTTAATTGGCAATTTATGAAAGTGGTACGGAATTAGTTCATTTCTAGTTATTGAAAACGTTTATTAGCTATTCTGAAAAAACTATATTTTATCATACAACTTATTACTATTGTTTGATTGTATAAAATAATTCTGAATGACAAATTGAAAAGGGGGTTAGTGTGCCTAAGAAAAAAATAATCAAATGAACAAATAAATCAGAGTATAATGCTTCAGGTGATAGACGGAACCGAATACACGATCTTCGACACCTCTTTGGACATACATACAATATGCACTTAAGACTATATTTCATATTAAAAAACAGTAAGGGACTTAAGACTTAAGACTATATTTCATATTAAAACCAGTAAGGGAATTAGTAAAGTCGGACTGGGCCGACTATATGATACCCTTCACCACTGTGGTTTATTCTACATATGTTTCCTAACAGACATGATTGCCATGAAATTGAACGAACTTAAATATGTGATATTTATCTATATGTGAACCGACTAACATCAATCCGTACATATGCCATTCTAAAACCTATGCTTAATTGCGTTTCATTCGGGAAGTTTTAGAGTTCTTTGCGAACAATGGGACAAATGTATTTATATCGCTTTAAAGTAAACTTAATACTCGCTATTCGGTACGCCGCATGGATAAAAATTTAATTTCAATCAGACACCTCTTCGAAACGCAATAACGTCATTCAAGTCTCAGTTTGATACATTGTGGAATTGATACATTTCGTGTTAATCTAACAAACATTAGGAGTTTGGAGCACGATTTATGTAAAATAGGACGGATATATATGTATATGCGGGAGCTATATCGAAATCTGAACAGAACTTTCTTTCCGAAACTTACCACACATTATTCTAGACTCAATTCAGTACGCTATGCGAAATTTCATGCAAATCGAAGGATATATAGGGACTTTGGTGCACCATTTACATAAAATCGGACGAAAATATATATGGGAGCTATATTCAAATTTGTACCGATTTTCACGAAACGTAACACACATCACTCTAGACCTCATTCATTACGCTATGCTTATGCTTGGTGCACCATTTACATAAAATCGGACTAGAATATATATGGGAGCTATATGTAAATCTGAACCGATTTTCTCGAATCTTACCAGTCATCATTCTAGACTCAATTCGTTACGCTATGGTATATTTCGTATCAATTGAAGGATATATAGGGACTTTGAGGCACTATTTACCTAAAATCGGAAGGAAATATATATGAACGAAATTTAACACACATCGTTCTAGACTTAATTCAATACGGTGTGCCAAATTTCGTGCAAATCGAAAGATATTAAGGGACTTTGGTGCACCATTTACATTAAATCGGACGAAACTATTTATGGGAGCTATATCTAAATCTGAACCGATTTTCTGGAAACTTAGCACACACTATTCTAGCCTTAATTCAGTACGCTGTGCCAAATTTCCAGCAATTCGAAAGATATTAAGGGACTTTGGTGCACCATTTACATTAAATCGGACGAAAATATACATGGGAGCTATATCTAAATCTGAACCGATTTTCACGAAACTTAACACACATCATTCTAGACCTAATTCATTATGCTGTGCCAAATTTCGTGCAAATCGAAAGATATTAAGGGACTTTGGTGCACCATTTACATTAAATCGGTCGAAAATATACATGGGAGCTATATCTAAATCTTAATCGGTTTTCACGAAACTTAGCACACAACATTCTAGGCTTAATTTAGTACGCTGTACCAAATTTCGTGCAAATCGAAGGATATTTAGGGCCTTTGGTACACCATTTACCTTAAATCGGACGAAAATATATATGGGAGCTATATCTAAACTGAACCGATTTTCCCAATTTCAATAGGGTTCGTTTTTGAGCCAAATGAATGAGCTGTGCCAAATTTCATCCAATTCGAATAATAAATGCTACATAAATAAATGCTATTGTTTACAATTTATCATGGACAGACACGCAGACGGACATAAATCGACTTAGAAAGTGATTCTATGCATAATCTCAAAAGGAACAATGTGTCTATCTCGTTTCCTTTTGCCTGTTACAAACATATGCACAAAGACATAATACCCTGTACCACAGTGTGGTGAAGGGAGAGTAGTAAAGTCGGATGGGGCCAACCATACTATACCCCAAACACAACTACTGGACATTATTTCCCGATTTTTGCAGCCTCTTGATCGAATATAGATCAACAGCACAGCTTCCCTGGAATATTGTCAAAATTTTGTTTTGCCGAGGTTAATATTTACGCCATAAAATAAAAAATTGGTTATCCTTCGGAATATTGATCGATCGTCATCTAAACAGCCGTTCTAAGTGTTTGGTCAAATCGCCTTCACCGTATAATATTTGTAATGTTTTGGATATATACAGGAATATCAATTACAATTTCACATTAAATATTTATGGACGGACGTACACACATGTCTAGATCGACTCACTTAGTTAAGATATGATGGTCGGTATTCTAAAAGGTGGGTCTAGGACAAAAGTATTAGATTGGGACAAATTAGTATAGTACAGATGGCTGTACTGATAGATTTCTCGTAAAGTATTGATCAAACAATTTCAGATTTACGCTCGTTGAAAGGTTGACATTTCGAAGTAATTTTTTGGGCATTCAGGAAATGTGAAAATTTCATTTGTGTCTTCTAGGTGGTAATAAATCTAATTTACATTGTTGGGAGTAACCAATACCGATCCTCGGCATTTTTGAGATCCTATTAAGGTTTCCAGGTTATAAGTGTTGATTTCTGAATATAATGTGATTTTTTTCCAACAACTATATGCCCGGAAATTTTATTTGTCAGAATTTTCTACTGAAATAGCTGACCAAATATACCAGCACAACCTTATTTGCATAATATTGGATAGCATTGCAATATCGAATGGATTTCGGATGTTTGGAAGTAATTTGGTATTTCGAGATAATTGGTATACTAGTAACGAATATTAGTTTTACATTATGACATTTTCCTGGAATATCAACATACGTAAATTTTAGAAAATTCTTATGAATATAAAAAAAATCCGAAAATTCTTCACCCTTACACAACATACACGAAATAAATGTTTGGCAACGAAGATTACAACCCATGCTATCAGCTTTAAAAAGCGGCAAAGAACTACAAAATGTATTTTATTTGTTTTATTCAATTGGGAATTACTTGTATTTGCTTTTACTTTACAAGATATAAATCTCTTAACAGGGACACATCCTTTTTCATTTTTCGGGGGTTTTTTGCTGTCTCGGCTACAGATTAAATCTCAAAGCGTGGGGAAATGAATTAATATAAGTTTATTTGCTAAAGGTGTATGTGAAAGTGTGGGTGTACACACGCTTACCGTTTCCTAGAAACGGTATCATGAAATATAATCCGGTTTTTGTTAAGATTTTTTACTTCCTTTCAGCGGAAATTTGCTGTTACATATACACATAGATTTTATCAAGCACACACAAACACACCCACACATACTCTATTAGTATTTTAATAAAATACAATCCAATCGGAAAAACAGAAAGACTGGGATAAATATACACATTGGAATATATCACAATTGCCCAGTGTATGAGAATTCAATGTCAGGGCCAGGTTCGGCGATATAAATCGGATTAAAAAATGTACACCTGCAAATATATCGTTGTCGGTCTTTCAATAACTTATAACTGTTATAACACATGTAAGCATGTTTTATTATGAAAAAAGTTTTTTTTTTATAATTTCATAACGACCCAATACAGCAACATATATTTTGATATAAATAATATAAATGAGCTTTGATATAAAAACATTCAAATTGATAGCTTACCATATGGTTTACATATATAATTTCACGTAACATACCTGCAAAGAAAATATAAACACATAGGGGATTAGCATTTTTTTTTACGAATAGAGAATAGATTTGTTTGCAGAGGCAGATTTTATAAAGAATATTTTCTCAAAAACCTTTAGGCAATTAAGTGTGGATTTTTATACCCTCCACCACACTGTGGTACAGGGTATTATGTATTTGTGCATATGTTTTTAAGAGGCAAACGGAATCGAGATAGACCCATGGTTCCTTTTGAGAATATGCATAGAATCACTTTCTGAGTCGATTTATGCATGTCCGTCCGTCTGTCCATGTTAAATTGTAAACAAAGTACAGGTCGCATTTATGATCCGAATTGGGTGAAATTTGGCACAAGTCACTTATTTGGCCCAAAGACGAACCCTATTAAAATTGAAGAAAATCGGTTCAGATTTAGATATAGCTCCCATAAACATATTTTCGATTTTAGGTAAATGGTGCACCAAAGTCCCTGAAAAACATTCGATTTGTACGAATTTTGGCATAGCGTACTAAATTTACTCTAGAATGACGTGTTCTAAGTTTCGTAAAAATCGGTTCAGATTTAGATATAGCTCCCATATATAGTTTTGCCGATTTTAGATAAATGGTGCACCAAAGTCCCTGAAAACCATTAGATTTGCACGCATTTTGGCATAGCGTACTGAATGAAGTCTGAAATGACGTGTGCTAAGTTTTGTGAAAATCGGTTCAGATTTAGATATAGCTCCCATACATAGTTTCGCCCGATTTTAGGTAAATGGTGCACCAAAGTCCCTGTAAATCTTTTGGTTTGCACGTATTTTGGCATAGCTTACTAAATCAAGTCTAGAATGACGTGTGATAAGTTTTGTGAAAATCGGTTCAGATTTAGATACAGCTCCCATACATAGTTTCACCCGATTTTAGGTAAATGGTGCACCAAATTCTCTGAAAATCATTCGATTTGCACGAATTTTGGCATAGCGTACTAAATTAAGTCTAGAATGACGTGTGTTAAGTTTTGTGAAAATCGGTTCAGATTTAGATATAGCTGCAATATATTGTTTCTGCCGATTTTAGGTAAATGGTGTACCAAAGTCCCTGAAAATCATTTGATTCGCATGAATTTTTGCAAAGCGTATTGAATTAAGTCTAGAATGACGTGTGCTAAGTTTCGTTAAAATTGGTAAAGATTTAGATATAGCTCTAGTATATAGTTTCGCCCAATTTTAGATAAATAGTGCACCAAAGTCCCTGAAAATCTTTTAATTTGCACGCATTTTGACATAGCGTACTAAATGATGTCTAGAATGACGTGTACTAAGCTTCGTAAAAATCGGTTCAGATTTAGATGTAGCTCCCATGTATAGTTTCGCCCGATTTTAAGTAAACGGTGCACCAAAGTGCCTGTAAATCTTTTGGTTTGCACGTATTTTGACATAGCTTACTAAATTAAGTCTAGAATAACGTGTGAAAAGTTTCGTGAAAATCGGTTCAGGTTTACATACACCTCCTATATATATAGGTTGCAGAAGTCGGTTTCGATATTCACATATTTTAGTTCGTCCAATTTCATGTCAATGTTCCTTAGAAAAGTTCCTTCATATAGCCGGCCCAGTCCGACTTTACTACTTTCCTTACTGGTTTAAAGAATATTTGTTCAAGACATTTTAAACCATTAAGCGTGGATTTTAAAAGGACACTCTCTCAGGACCCGTTTGACCACTAAGCGTGCATTTTCAAAAAAATATTTTCTCAAGACTCTTCAGATCATAAAGCGTGGATTTTTTAAAGAACATGTTCTCCTGGCATGTAAGTCTCTTGAGACAACGAAGCGTGGATTTGTTTTAAAGAACATGTTCTCCTGGCATGTAAGTCTCTTGAGACAACGAAGCGTGGATTTGTTTTAAATAAATTTTCTCCAGACCTTTGAGACCCTTAAGACCATTAAGTGTGGATTTTTTATGAATATTTTTTCCCGGCCCTTTAGACCATTAAGCGTGGATATTAAAAAAAAAATATATATATATATATATTCCCAAGACCCTTTAGACCATTAAGCGTGAATTTTTAAGGAATAGTTTCTCAAGTTCCTTTAAGCGTGGGTGTTTTAGAGAATATGTTCTCAATATCCTTTAGACCATAAAGAACTTTTTCTCAAGACATTTTTATACCCTTCACCACTCTATGGTACAGGGTATTATGTCTTTGTGCATATGTTTGTAACAGGCAAAAGGAAACGAGATAGATACATGGTTCCTTTTGAGAATATGCATAGAATCACTTTTTAAGTCGATTTATGCATGTCCGTCCGTCCGTCTGTATGTCCATGTTAAATTGTCAACAAAGTACAGGTCGCATTTATAATCCGAATTGGATGATATTTGGCATATGTCACTTATTTGGCCCAAGGACGAACCCTATTGAATTTTGGAAAAATTGGTTCAGATTTAGATATAGATCCCATATATATTTTCGACCGATTTAATGTAAACGGTCCCTATATATCTTCCGATTTGCAAATGTGGTACAGAGTACTGAGTACAGAGTACTGAATTAGGTGCAGAGTAATGTGTGCCAAATCGGTTCAGATTTAGATATAGCTTCCATATATAGTTTAGTCCGATTTAAGGTAAATAGGTCTCCAAAGTCCCTATATATCTTTCGATTTGCACGAAATTTGGCACAGCGGAATGATTTAAGTCTAGAATGATGTGTGTCAAGTTTCCTGAAAATCGGTTCAGATTTGGATATAGCTCCCATCAGGGACGTAAATGATTTTTTTCACAGTAAATTTATGTTTGTAACAGCGAATTTTTTCATTTTGGATATAGCTCCCATATATATTTTCGTTCGATTTTATGTAAATGGTGCACCAAAGTCCCTATATATCTGTCGATTTACACGAAATTTGGCACAGCGTAATGAATTAGGTCTAGAATGATGTGTGTTAAGTTTCCTGAAAATCGGTTCAGATTTAGATATAGCTCCCATATATATATTCTCGTAAATGGTGCACCAAAGTCTCTATATATCTGCCGATTTGCGCAAATTTGGCACAGTGTAATGAATTAGGCCTAAAATGATGTGGGTTAAGTTTCCTGAGAATCGGTTCAGTTTTAGGTATAGCTTCTATATCTGACCAAATGAAAAATTCAGTATCGGCTGCAGAATGACATGTTTATGGATCCAATTTCATTTTACTGGTCCTTTAAAAATGCGACGTCTGTTAGGATTCGTCTGTTGAACGTACCTAAAGTGGTGAAGGGTATCATATAGTCGGCACCGTTCGACTTTACTACTTTCCTTACTGGTTTCCATTAAGCGTGGATAATTTAGAGACTATTTCCTCAATATACTTTAGACCATTAAGTGTTGATATTCAAAAGAATATTTTTCTCAAGATCCTTTAGACCATTAAGCGTGGATTTTTTAAAGAATATTTTCTCATGACATTAGATGAATGTGTTTAAAAAAGTTTCTCAAGTCCCGTTAGACCATAAAGCATGGATTTTTTAAAGAATATTTTCTCTAGATCTTTTGTCCATTAAGCGTGGATTTTTTAAATAAAATTTCTCCTTGCCTTTGAGACCCTATAGATCAATATACGTGGCCTTTCCTAATAAATTTTCTCCTGGCCTTTGAGAACTTTACAGCATTAAGCGTGGATTTGAATATATATTTCATGGGCTTTGAAACCACTACATATCAAAACATGGACATATAGCTAGAGTATCATCCTAACGATTTTTTCCAAGAGCCTGGAATGGCAAATAAAAGCTCCAAGCCTTTCAAAATGAATCTATGTACAAAATTTCAAAGGCAAATTCGACGTCGAAATTTGCCCTGATTAGAAGTTTATATGCTTTAAGGGATCGCCGACTAATATTTCAGTGAAATAACAAATTCAGTGAATATCAACATTAACAATCCAACTTGTTGTAGTACATATAGAAAACCATATGCTTAAAATTGATTGATTGTAACAAAAAGTACACAAAACCAGTGAGCGGAGCATTATAGTCGGATGGGGCCGACCATATGATACCCTACACAACTTTCACGAAAATCTAATTTTCTATGGTTCGATATTCTGAGCTTGGGCAATATTTCGCGATATTTGCACCCCCCTTGACCGACTAGAGTTCAACAAATATTACTAATATTCGGTACAGCTCTTCTAATTACTTGTCCAGATCCATTTCACCGTGGGTTGTGTTGTTATGTCCGGCTTTCAATAGTGGCCTATAAATCGACTCATAAAAAAAACACAAAAAATTAAGTTTTCGGGTCACTTCATCCCAATATTATTATCTGATCATCACCGAATATTATAGGCGTTGTCCATGACCAAACCTGGATACTCCGCCCTCTAGTGTGGTAATGCGTTACTAAATAATATATGAATACGTAAGGACCTGTAAATATTTAAGTGTAACTCCCACATCCGAGTACACACGACAATATAATTGGTATCAGTTTAAAGGTAATCCACTCCTCTTTGATATACTATCAACCTCTCGGGTCTATGTCCTTCAGGAGTAAATATATATGTCAGAGAATACAAATTTTGTCATTTCCCACATAAAAGTCTGGGTCCATTTGACCCGCTAATTTTGACCAATCTTTATCACAACAGGCATGCTTATTCTTTGGCCCGATCCCCTTCTCCATGCAAAAATTCGCGGTGTTTGGGCCATAATTGCGGCCTCTGGAATGACCAGAAAAACCGACAAAAAGAAAGTTTTTGGTCCATTTCATCCCCTAAATATTAACCGATCTTTTCCAAAAACAATAGGGGTCTTCATTAGCCAGAACCCATCCTACAAAAAAAATTTCGTGAAGATTGGTCCATAACTGTGGCCTGTATCGTGTTTACAAGTTATAATGGACAGACGACCGGACACACATGTCTAGATCGACTCAGCTAGTCGAGATATGACGATCGGTATACTTAAAGGTGGGTCTAGGACCAATATTTCGCGGCGTTACAAACTCTTGGGGCTGCACAAAGCTATAATACCCTGACAACATAGTTGTGTAGGGTATAATTATTATTTGTTGTTAAATATAGACTTTGTATCATCATAATCTGAATAACAACAATTGAAACCTACACATGCCAAATATTTTTTATTATCTAGAGATTCATCAACCTAAGGACCTGCCTCTCACTATTCATTTATAAAAAAACATTTGATACGAACTCAAATAAATCCCACTCGACATATTCTTCATATTACATGAAATATTTACAAGAATAAAAACAATTTTTTTTCTAGGTAAGGAATTTCTAATAAATATTATATTAGTATGTATTATGTATAGTGTTGGTGTATTTATCTGTCTGGTCATTTTGCTCTGGTAATCCTCTTTATTACTACAAAGATGTCTAGTCCATTGACCATTCATCATAATTTTCTTCCATTTGATCTGTCAATTAGGAAATATCAAATTCACTTGAGAAATTTCTCTGCTTCACCGCAGTGAGAGAATGTAAACAACTCAAGTGGCATGACAATCTTTCATATTTATGATTCGAATATTTGAAGTGCCACAGGACTCTGTGTGTATATATGCCGCCTTGTGTATGTGGTTGAAGGTCACATTCATTTATTTACAATATTGACAAAACAACGATTGATGGCATCAAACATCACAATTATTTTTAGTTGCACTGTCTGTTGTCGTTGTTGTTGTTGTCATTGCTGTTGTTGCTGCGGAACGTGTTAATAAATAACATTACAAAAATTCCATAGGCAAATTAACTTTCGATTAGCATTCATTTACATTGTTGACATTGTGGCACCACATGTACGGTTTGGTTTGTAGATGAGTATCTATTAAAAGCTAAACAATGTTGATAACAACGTTTAGCAATAAAATTAAAGAAATAAAATAAAATTGTCTTCAACCAACAAACAGAGGTACCTTGGCAACAGTATATGATGACACAACATCAATGTCCTTGCGGAAATGCTAATTTTTCTAAAGAAAAAAAATATTTTTAGAATAATTATGTGAGCCAGAGGCATGTATGCAAATATCGACGAATAAATATTTGACTGAAATGCGGAGGACTTTTTCAAATGTCTTTTTCATGGATCAATAGGAGTGGTTTTTGAAGAATGTTTTTCCAGGGACCAATAAGTTTGCAATTTTAAAGAATGTGTCTTTGTCAATTACCAATAAGGGTGATTTTTTTTGGGCATATTTTTAAGGGCTAACAAGCACAGATAAGCGTACTTGAATATAAAGAATATATTTTTCAAGAGCTTGGATTTTTAAATATTTTTTTTTTTCAAGAGCCAATAAGCGTGGATTTTTTACCAGGGTCAATAAGCGTGGATTTTTACAAAAATTTTTTTTTTAAAGAAAATTGTCTTCAAGGGACAATAAACGTGGATTTTTAAAGAATTTTCTTTTCAAGGACAAAAAAGCGTGAATTTTTAAAGATTTTTTTTTCAAGGACAAAAACGCGTGGGTTATTAAATAATATTTTTTAAGGGCAATTATTGGATTTTTAAAGATTTTTTTCTTGGACAAAAAAACGTGGATTTTTAAAGAATATTTTTAAGGGCAATTTTTGGATTTTAAAGGAAAATTTTTTTCAAGGGCCATTTTTGGATTTTTAAAGATTATTTTTTAAGGGCCAATAAGCGTTGATTTTTAAAGAATATTTTTCTTCAAGGACCAATAAGAGTGGATTTTTTAAGAGTATCCAAGACATTATCCTCTAGGACCAATATGCATGAATGTTTTAAGAGTATTTAATAGAATTTTTTAAAATAAAAAGAACCATTAAGAAAAAAAGTAAATTCGGACGGGGCCTACTATATTATACCCTTCACCACTATGGGTATAATAAACAGGACTATTATCATGAAATTGGATAAAATAAAATAAGTGATATTTGTCTAAATGTGAATCGACCTACATCTATCCATAAACATGTCATTCGTTCGTTACAATGGGACATAGGTATGTAAATAGACTTCAAACAAATATCCGCTGTCATCCGTTGGGCTATGTCTGTACTTCTAGAAAACGCAACTACGTTATTCTATACTCAATTTTGTACGTTGTGCAAAATTTGATGTTAATCTGACAAACATGAGGAGTTTGATGCACAATTTACTGAAAATCGGACGAAAATATATATGGAAGCTATATCTAAATATGAACCGATTTCAACGAAACTTGTCACAGGTTAGGTTATACGAAATATGTATATCTAGATATGTACCGATTTTCACGAAACTCAGCACACATCATTCCAGCATCAATTCAGTACGGTATGCCAAATTTAGTGCAAATCGAAAGATCTATAGGGTCTTTGGTGCACCATTTACATTAAATCGGACGAAAATATATATGGGAGTTTATCTAAATCTGAACCGAGTTTCACGAAACTTATCACACATCATTCTATACTCAATTCAGTATGCTGTGCCAAATTTCGTGCAAACCAAAGGATATATAGGAACTTTGGTCCACCATTTATCGGACGAAAATATATGGTAGCTATATCTAAATATGAACCGATTTTCAGGAAACTTAACACACATCATTCTAGGCTCCATTAAGTAAGTTATGCTCAATTTCGTGCAAATCGAATGATATTTCGGGACTTTGGTGCACCATTTACATGAAATCGGACGAAACTATATATGGGAGCTATATCTAAATCTGACCCGATTTTCAGGAAACTTAGCACACATTATTCTAGGCTTAATTCATTACGCTGTGCCAAATTTCGTGCAAGTCGAATGATATTTAGGGACTTTGGTGCACCATTTACCTTAAATCGGACGAAAATTTATATGGGAGCTGTATCTAAATCTGAACCGATTTTTTCCCATTTCAATAGGGTTCGTCCTTGGGCCAAATAAGTGACCTATGCCAAATTTCATCCAATTCGGATCATAAATTCGACCTGTACTTTGTTTACAATTTAACATCGACGGACAGACGGACATGCATAAATCGACTTAAAAAGTGATTCTATGCATATTCTCAAAAGGAACCATGTGTCTATCTCGTTTCCTTTTGCCTGTTACAAACATATGCACAAAGACATAATACCCTGTACCACAGTGTGGTACAGGGTATTATGTCTATCCCAAAACTATCCCAGGGGATAGTTTTTTTAACAGAAAATAAAATTCTCCGACCAATTTATTTATAGCCAATTCCTCAGATTTCTGGGGATTGATTTCTATGTCTACCAGAAATTTCAGCCTTATGCCTAATTATACCCTCAGCCTTTCGGTTTTAGACCCCATGTTTATTAGTGCCAAATGCTTCGGGCAAGTTGGAGTCGTTTTGCATATGCCCGTCCGTCTGTCTGTCTGACCGGATCATTTCATTCAAAATTTGCATATCGTAATATTTATTCCAGACTTAGATCAATTTCGAATATGGAGGATATCGGTCCACTCCTTCTGGACCTCCCCACAAAATGATCAACATATTGCTGGAAATTTATTTTCATGTGAACGAACTATCCGATGTGAATTAAACTTTGCACAACATTATATTTAAACCAGGACTGTGTAATGTCGAAAGATGGGACTTATCGGCCTCACCCCTTCCAAAATCTCACCCAAAAAGGACAACACTTTGAAAACGTGTACATCTGATATGAAGCGAATGGAATGTGCATTTTCATCGAAACTTTAAACATCGTAATATGTTTTCTTCTTACGTTCATCTCCTATGTAGTGAAACGTACTTAGATTACGAGCGAAGATGGTACACGTTGATCTACTTTTTCTGGTACCTCCTACACAGTGTTAACTTTTTATACCCTTCACCACTCTGTGGTACACTATCTAAGTCGATTTATGCATGTCCGTCCGTCCATCTGTCTGTCCATGTTAAATTGTAAACAAAGTCCAGGTCACATTTATAATCCGAATTGGATGAATTTGGCATAGGTCACTTATTTGGCCCAAGGATGAACCCTATTGAATTTGGGAAAATCGGTTCAGATTTAGATACAGCTCCCATATATATTTTCGTCCGATTTAATGTAAGCGGTCCCTATATATATTTCGTTTTGCACGAAATTTGGTACAGCGTAATAAATTAAGTCTTGAATGATGTATGTCAACTTTCCTGAAAATCGGTTCAGATTTGGATATAGCCCCCAAACATAGTTTCGTCCGGATTAAGATTTGGCACAGTGTAATGAATTAGGACTAGAATGATATGTGTTAAGTTTCCTGAAAATCGGTTCAGATTAAGATATAATTCCCATATATCAGATTTAATGTAAATGGTGCACCAAAGTCTCTATATCTTTCGATTTGCATGAAATTTGGCACATTGTAATGAATTAGGCCTAGAATGATGCGTGTTAAGTTTCCTGAAAATCGTTTCAGATTTAGATATAGCTTCTACATCTGACCAAATGAAAAATTTAGTATCGGTTGCAGAATGACATGTTTATGGATCCAATTTCATTTTACTGGTCCTTTAAAAATGCAACGTCTGTTAGGATCCATCTGTTGAACATGCCTAAAGTGGTGAAGGGTATCATATAGTCGGCCCCGTCCGACTTTACTACTTTCTATAGTGGTTTGAATTTATTAATGTAATATGAAGCAAGTTGAATAACCGATTTGATCCAAACATTGCAAACAAACACCGTTTATTACGAACTTTTTTTAAAGCAAACACATTTGCTATATTAAGGAATAATTTTCATAAAAAATTTACTCTTATAGCGAACTACGGATATAGCGAAACTTTTTCAAATAACTATTTATTCAGTACCAACATTAAGTTGTTCATATATCTCAAACGGTAAAACGGACGAACTTTTACCCAATCTAGATAAAATCCGAGGATAGGTCCATCGCCATTTCGGAATTCCGTAGTACCCACAAACCATCGGACTTTTTCGGAAATATATATATATACATATATATATTATATATAATAGGTAGTCGGACTAGCCTGCGTACAAAAGAACAAAATTTTTTCCTAGTATGGAAAAAATTAGAAACGAACATACATACATACATAGACTGTCGACTATTGAACTGCTAAGTTCATTAACAGAACCAGACATTCAAAAGAATCGCAGCAAAAACAAAAATATTATTGGATTATAGCAAGCCTTGTCATTTGTATTGTAATTACGGTTGTTTTCTCTCACCTACCGGGTTTTTTTATATTTTTATATTTCCACATGTCATGCCGCTAGGGCTGACAATAAATAAGGCAATAAGTGGAAAAACTTGGGGAAAGCATTTTAGGATACACATACAAAACGTAGATGGTCTGCGTGTTGGATTGACGTTAATGTCTCTACCATTCCAAATGGAATACCGAATAATAAACTAGCAATGACATTCAACTTTCATAGATAACAAACGTATAAGCCACTAGATATGGAAGGGAATGAGAATTGTTCATCATATAAAACAATTTTTTGGCATTCATACTTTTATTTTCCATTGAAAATTTCCACAAAATTGTTTTACCAATTTTTTCTATTTTTTATGTTTTTCCCTTGGTAGCTAGCTAACTGAGTTCTATAAAAATGTTATTCGTGAGAATTTTGCATTTGTAAACAATTTGTGGGCTTTTATTGGCTTCATTGAAAGCTTGTTCACGTTTATTATGTTTATTATCGTATTCGAAAAAATACACAAAAAAATAGAAAATATATTATATACATCTATTATTGAAATTCATTACGGTTGGTTTTTTTATTATAGTTAAAATTTTTGGTTTAAAACGCCGATACTTTATTGTGCTGTTTTAACTGTCAGTCTCATGTGGACTCTGTCCAATAAAATGACATTATATGTGGAATAACCAATAAAATGAATTTAACATTTCGAAATTTTAAGTTCGTCAGAGAATTTTTTTATGAAAAAATCCTTTCTCATAGGGCTGAGATATTTTTTCTATAGAAAAACCCTGTAAGGAAAGTACTAAAGTCGGGCGGGGCCGACTATATGATACCCTTCAAAACTTTGGGTTTATTCAACAGATGAATGCTAACAGACGTCGAATTCCGCAACCCATACTAAATGTTTCATTTGTTCAGATATAGGGTTGCTTCTTACAATGGGACAAAATTACCAAAACTCGGGAGAAAATATATATAGAAGCTCCATCCAAATCTGAACCGATTTCAAAACATACCACATTTCAAAACTTTAATACGTTGTGCAAAATTTTTGTCAATTTTGTGTAAAATCGGACAAAAATATATATGTATCAAAATATCAAAATCTTAACTGATTTCAATGAGAATGACAGAGATTAACTTATATTAACTACAGTTTATTGTACAAAATTGTGTGGCAATCGGACAAACTTTGGGTCCTAAGTGCACAATTTGCATAAAATCGGAAGAAAAAATATATAGGAGCTATATATAAATCTCAACCGAACTTTACACACACCATTTACCTTAAATCGAACGAAGATATATACGGGGCTATATCTAAATCTGAACCGATTTTCAGGAAACTTAACACACATCATTCTAGACCTAATTAATTACGCTATGCCAAATTTCGTGCAAATCGAAAGATATATAGGGACTTTGGTACACCATTTACCTTAAATCGGACGAAGATATATATGGGGCTATATCTAAATCTGAACCGATTTTCAGGAAACTTTACACACATTATTCTAGACCTAATCCATTTCGCTATGCCAAATTTCGGGCAAATCAAAAGATATATAGGGACTTTATATAAATCGGAGAAGATATATATGGGAGCTATATCTAAATCTGAACATTTTCAAAACTTAACACACATCATTCTAGATAATTCATTACGCTATGCCAAATTTCGTTAACGATATATAGGGACATTGCACACCATTTACCTTAAATCGGACGAAGATATATGTGGGAGGTATATCTAAATCTGAACCGATTATCAGGAAACTTAACACACATCATTCTAGACCTAATTCATTTCGCTATGCCAAATTTCGTGCAAATCGAAAGATATGTAGGGACTTTGGTACACTCTGTACCTTAAATCGGACGAAAATATATATGGGAGCTATATCTAAATCTGAACCGATTTTTCCCAATTTCAATAGGGTTCGTCCTTGGGCCAATTAAGTGACCTGTGCCAAATTTCATCCAAATCGGATTATAAATGCGACATGTACATTGTTAACAAAAATACGGACGGACGGACATGCATAAATCGACTCAGAAAGTGTTTCAATGCATATTCTCTGTTACCAAATTGCGCCCTCGAAAAAAAGGAATACCATAAAGATGCCATGATGGCGACTAACGATTTCATATCGAGAATGAAAAACGTTTTAGAAACGTATAGAACATGATACGAATAAACAAGCTTCAGATATATTGAAACAACGAACGAATACAGTTACAGTGGTCGTTGAAAGAATTTTATTGTGTGAAATGGAAGACATCGCCTTGAGGGGAACTAAAGCCTCCTGAATGCTGCTGTTAGAAAAAGTCTAGAGAGTAGACCAAAAATGAAACATACCTGAGTCTCAAAATACAGAGCGAGTTATGCATATAGAAGTATAAGATTTTTGATAAGGTATCTAAAAAAGTTAAAGAATGTTTCATTTGGTACGTGGAATTAGAAGGATTAACATAAAACGAATTTTCGATCGTCTTAATAAATAAAGTAATCAGTTTGGGTTTGGTTCCAACATTTTTGAGAGGTCAAGAATATGACGGCGCGTCTAACATGTCAGGCAATTATAATGGAGTGCAGACCATTACACTGTACGACACGAAATTTATTTAGGGGTTCTAATGCACCAATTCTCTTTGGTTGGAGTACCTGGAACAAAAATAAATTTTTTCATTCAGTTTGTAACTCATCGAAATATTCATTGGTTAGCAAATCTCTCCACTAAAAATTAGAAATATACGTCAATTTTTTTTGGTAGCCCCATATAAGGGTACTCCCAAATTTCGGTATTTTGTTGTTCTTGAATGTTGGTACATTGGGTTCTTATTGGGTATTAAATATCTCCACAAAAAATTATAATTATAGGTCCACTTTTTCTGGTAGCCCCCATATAACGGTACCTCATAATTTTCAGTATTTTGATGGTATTTTTGGCATAGTCCCCATATAACCCGCTTTTTATACCGTCCACCATAGTAGATCGCCAAAATTTTGCACAGATTCGTCTTTTATCTGCAGGCAGATCAAATTCGAAGATGGGATATATCGGTCCACGTTTAGGCATAGCTTCCATATAAGGGTACCCCCCAAATTTCCGTATTTTGGGGTTCTTGAGCGCGTATTTCAACCGAATTCGCTGAAATTTGGTACATTGGGTTGCCATTGAGTACCTAATTTCTCCACAAAAAATTCTTCATATAGGTCCACTTTTTCTGGTATAACGGTACCCTCTAGGTTTTCAGTATTTTGTGTGTTTTGATCGTAGTTTTCAACCGATTTGGCTGTAGTTAAGTACTTTGAATTGGGTAGCAAATCTTACCACTAAAAATTATAAATATACGTCCATTTTTTTCTGGTAGCCTCCATATTAGGGTACCTCCAAATTTCGGTATTTTGGGGTTCTTGAGCGCACTTTTCAACCGAATTCGCTGAAATTTAGTATTTTGTAGTCATATATGGTAACAAATTTCCCTACCAAAAACTATTAATATTCATATCACCTGCAGAGGATATCGAGATAAAAAACTAGAACGTAAGCTTCGATAATGAACTATATATGAACTATAACCCGGAATTAGGCCTAGCCCCTATGTGAGAGGTATCAGAAGGAGTGGACCGATATTCTCCATATTCGAACTTGAACTAAGTTTGGAAGAAAGAATAAGATGGGCAAAATTTGGATGAAAACAAAATTTTGTGAAACAAATTTGGTCCAAAGAAACATGGGGTCTAGAACCAATATTTCGATGAGGCACATTTTAACCGTGTCAAAGTGTATACACCCTCATTAGCCATAAAGCTGAGGTTATAATTATCCATTAAAAATTTCTGAAATTTGTAATATAGTTTACATTATGTCGATATAGGTCCATTTTTTGGTATTTTCCCTACATTTTTATTTCAAGTACCTGTCAGTATATCTATGGTGGAGGGTATCCAAAGTTCGGCCCGGCCGAACTTAACGCCTTTCACTTGTTATGGGTCACTTCGTAAGTTTGTTTTATAACGGCAAAAGTAGAGAAAAGCGTGGTTTCATTGATTTTCAATTTCAAACGGGAATAACTTATTTTCTATTCTATTCAAAAAAATATTTCTAAAAAAATATTTCTATTTTTCTTTCTTTCCTTCGAAGAATAGAACATTTTTTGTAGAAAAAAGTATAACCTTGCTTTTGTACCTAAATAAAAGGGAATGGAATTTGTACTTTACACACTTAATAAATTTAAATTAACCGTCATAAATTATTCGGACAATTTATCTTATCGGTCATTTGTGTTTCTCTCTGCCAATTCCTGTTGCGACATTAGCAACAAAACAAAACCAAAAAATAACCCCAAAGGTAATTCGAATAACTGACAAATGTAGCCGTTACTCCAGTCAAAAAGGACAATTAATTTTAGAAAGGTGACACACAATTTGTACATTTTAAGCCACAGCCTGGCAGACACCAGGAAACCAACCACAAAACAAGTGTTTGCTTCAACGAAAAGCTAAATGCTTAAGGCAACAACAACAACATAATAACAAATGGTCCTTAAAGGAGTCGAAGAAAGAAAGGAATGAAAATGTTTTCAATATTTTCACACCGGTCATTGATAATAAATTAAATTTATAGTTATTACGTAACAGAGAATAAAATATGATATGTTGTCGTCTAGAAAAAGGGAAATACTTTCACAAGCAATTAAATGTGAAAATAATAATTTCATTACTCTTTCTTTTTTTTACAGACACAAATAAACAATGATTTGTGTCGGCAATGCAGGATATGAAAATAATAAAATTTTACTTTTTTTCATTTAAAATATATGATAATAATAATTTTTGGTATACTGACAGATTAAAGCTAAATTTTAGTTGACTTTGAAGAAAATTCTCTTAATAAAATATATGTTTTTCTTTTTTTATTTAATTTACCTCTTAAAAAGGACTCACGCAGTTGTTCTAGTCTTTTTTTCTCTAAGAACATAAATTTCTCAATTAATAAAATGTCGAAATAAATTAAAATTAATGAGTATGATGTTTATTAAAAGCTCAGAACATTTTCTTAACCAAGTTAAAAGAGTAATATGACAGGATTTATGAGCGAAATTGTCGTTGAGAATAAAACAAGTTTTCGAATAAGAAAGGATGTGCAGTTTAGGGAAACAAAATCATGAGGATAACTGACCTATGAACAGCAAAAATAAGGCAAATAATAACAGTTAAGAAAGTTGACTGCGAAATTGTACATAGATAATGATAAGAAAGTTGGAGTAAGTAAGAGAAAAATATGATAATTTTTTTGGCTTGTACTTTCCCTTATATAAATTATTTAGTTTGGGATCATGAACGTTACGACTCATGAAACAGCCATGTTTTGGCCCTTATGAAATGTCGATAAGAAATTAATGGCGTTCTCCTAACATTTTTATTACAAATTTACTGTAAGGCAAGTAGTAAAGTCGGACTGGGCCGACTATATGAAAACCTTACCCACTTTGGGTATATAGTACATTTGTATCCTTACAATTGCATGTCAATGTGCCCTCGAAAGAACATACTCATGTCCTTCTGCAACCTATGATAAATTTAATTTCATTCGGGCCGATTTAGAGTCGTCCGCGTACCATGGAACAAATTTATACGCCGCACTTTTAAAAATTTGATTTCAATCAGACACCCATTCGAAACATATATGGAACCTATGGCTGCATCTGCACCAATTTCAACAAAACGCAATAACGTCATTCAAGTCTCAATTTGATACGTTGCGCAAAATTTCGTGTTAATCGGACAAACATTAGGAGTTTGGTGCACCATTTATATCAAATCGGATGATATATAAGTGTATGTGGGAGCTATATCGAAATCTTTACCGATTTTTCCAAAACTTACCACACATCATTCTAGACTCAATTCATTACGCTATGCCAAATTTCGGGCAAATCGAAGGATATATAGGGACTTTAGGCCCTATTTACATAAAATCGGACGAAAATATATATGGGCAATATTGCCAATTTTGTAAATCATAGCGACAACAAAACAAGATATATGAGGAAAAATATTTGTTTTGGTTCGAAAATATAATGTCATCATATTTATTTTTTTAATTTTATACAAGAAATTTCAGAAAAAAATGTTGGGGTTATTCTGCTATTTTACCCGAATTTTGCTAAAAAATTTACATATATCATAATAATCACTTTTTTGTATAAGTATACGCCTTGCGGATTATATCAAGACCCTTCCGATAAATCTGAGGGTTCTATAAATAGGAATAAATCTTAAAATAAAATAATATTATGAAATATACATTTTGAATTGCGTCTAAATCGCGTAATTCTCAAAATCATTTGATGCGCATGCGGTTTCCAGGACGTACTGAAGTTTATCTTCCCATCCATATATATTTTGCGAAATTTCATTTGACGGCTAAGATGTGCCACACGTTGCATTGAAGTACCCAAAAAAGCGTAAAACGCGAATAATTTCCGAAAACTCCATATGCCATTAACGCGCATCCGATTTCGGTGTGCACCCTAAAAAAATACATCGATCTATACCGATTTCAATGTGGTCCATTAAGAACCATGGATGTGTCAGCTCACATTATTTTTGAGATAAATTGGGTACATCTCTATTTCGGCTGAAGTTTTTAAAGTTCTCTTTTCGAAAAAGATCAAAATCCGTATCAGGCCATTTATTGAAGCGGAAATGATCCACAGAAAACGCAAATAAATCCGCGATATTTTCAAAAACATTTTTTTGTCAAATTTCGTGTTTTTGGAAGGTAAGTTCCCGCCGTTCTTGTAGATGGATTCTAACGAAGAAGATTTTATATCATCCGTAACGCAAAAAACCTTATTGATCGCGAGTACCCATATCATTCAGTTGACATATCTAAAAATTTGGCCCGAAAAATAGGTTTTTTAGAAATTTGATCGCACAAAATTCGCACCTTCGGATGAGTATTACCCTGAAGCTGTGCACACTACATACACAAAATACATATCAAATTACGCAGATTCGCGACTACAATAATCTTATAATCGATTTTTAGAAATTCCTGTTTGCGTATTAAAGCTAGAAGTTAAATTAAAAAAACACTCAAAATCGAGCTTCAAAATGTCAGCATCATTTAAAGGTAGATGTAGTTAAAATTTTGAAAAATGATACATAAGGGGCGTAGTCCCCATTTTGTTGGCTTCTAGTTTTACTTTGACACGAAGACCGTGAAATGAGTGACTTAATCACAAATCGATAGAGAACATAAAAAAACTGGTTCGCCTCAACCCGTTTTTACACATTTTTTTACATTAAAGTAGACACAGCTTCCTCCAAAATAAAGTTGGGAGGTCAATATCATGAACAGTTTGCAACGACAGACCAATTAACCCAAAACTATTCACTTTTTTCATATAGTTAAGTAATTCTCGAATTATAAAGGGGTGAACCTCCGCTTCAGCTATGTTAAAAAATTGGCAATATTGCCCATATGCGAGCTATATCAAAACTGAATCGATATTCACGAATCTTAACATTCATGGTTCTAGACTTAACATTCATGGTTCTAACTTCAACCCGACGAAAGTATATATGGGAGCTCTATCTAAGTCTGACCCGTTTTTCTCGAAACATGACATACATACATCATTCTAGACTCATTTCAGTGCACTAGGCAAATTTTCGCGCAACTCAAAAGATGTATAGGGACTTGGATGCACCTTATATAAAATGGAACAAAACTATATATGGCAGCTATATCAAAATCTGAATTTTCCCAAATTCGGACGAAAATATATATGAGAGCTATATCTAACCGAAACTTGACACACATCATTCTAGACTCAATTCAGTACACTATGCACAATTTCTCGCAAATCGAAAGATATATATGGACTTTGGTGTCCCATTTACCTTAAATCAGAAGAAACTATATATGGGAGCTATATCTAAATCTGATCCAATTTTCTTGAAACTTGACACACATCTTTCTATACTCATTTTAGTACATTATATACATATATGGACTTTCGTGCACCATTTACATAAAATCGGACAAAACTGTATATGGCAGCTATATCTAAATCTGAACCGATTTTCTCGAAACTTAACACACGTCATTCTGGACCTAATTCATTACCCCATGCCAAATTTGGTGCAAATCGAACGATATGTATGGACTTTGGTGCACCAGTTACCTTAAATCGGACGGATATATATGGGAACTATATCTAAATCTTACCCGATTTTCTCCAAACTTGACAAGCGTCATTCTAGACTCAATTCAGTACACTATGCCAAATTTCGTGCAAATCGAAAGTTATATATAGACTTTGGTGTCCCCTTTCCTAGTGTTCGTCATTGGACCAAATAAGTGAACTGTGCCAAATATCATCTAAATCGCATCATAAATACTTTGTTCACAAATATATGTGGACGGACGGATATGCATAAATTAACTCAGAATGTCATTCTCTGCATATTGTCAAAATTAACCATGTGCCTAACTCGTTTCCTTTTGCCTGTTACAGACATATGCACAAAGACATAATACCCTGTACCGCAGTGTGGCGAAGGATATACAAATTAAAACAACAAAGAGTTTCTGTGCCATAGAAACCTGCAACCACGTCCACCAAATATGCACACACTCTAAAGTATTTTTATCGTCTCTAAAGGAGCCAATATTTAAAGTTTTATTAATTACATTAATAAAATGCAGAAATCCCGACATGCACAACACCTTCTGAACACTATTCACACAATATAATAATTATTTTTTTCAGTGTACAGCATTAATTATACCAAATATCTTAGATTTACTAGAAATATATTTGGAATGTCGACAAATAATAACACACTGGTTCAGATTATGGGGCACAGACGAACATTTTGGAGTTTTTATAAAGCTGGTAACAAATTTAACATTCCTTATGTCTAATAACAAATATTTTGGCATTTTTAATTGTTTTTAAAGTTTCACATTTGTATCGTCATATGCATCATTAAGAGCCCTAATAAAACACATACCACCTCCTATATCTCTTACTCACCACGAAAATCTTCCATTTCATTATTGTATCAACTTAATCGACATTTCAGGTATTCCGCTACACATTACATTTTTAAACGCAATTTCCTCTATTATCAAACATTCAATTCTTATGAATGTCGATTAAATCCCCTCCACCCTCAGATTTGCTAATATCAAGTGCTTAACATCCACATTAATACGAAGAAAATCATCATAAAATCATACCAACATCCTTCTCATAGCCAAGATTTGTTGTTCCGGTATTTAGTTTGAACATGAAATACGTTTTTGCCAAACTAAGAATGAGCGAACGAACGAACGAAATTGCAAACAACTAAGCGCCACGTTACGCTCTAAATGAACAACAAGTCGTCGTATTTTACTTTGACATTACGTTTTGGAAAAATTAATTGCGGTTAAACGTTTACGACCGTGAAATATTTAAATGTGTATGTACAAAAAAATGAAAAACACCATTTGCTAAAGTCGATTAACGTGTATTGCTGAGCTCCTTCGTCTCCGCCAAATCGTAGTAATGAAATATTTGTTTATTTTTTTTTTCATATTCTTCTAACATCGTATCGCATAAAATAAATTGTACTTTGTACTTTTAATAAAGTGCTAAATCAAGGTTAAATGATAAATGAGCAAGCAAAGCAGCTGCGGAGCCGAGGTAAGAAAGCCAACCAAGCTGGTGGTAGTCGTCAGTCATAAAGAACTCAACAGATTTGTAAAGTTAGAAATGAAATGGTTTAGGATTTCAGGGTGAAGCATTTAAAAAGCCAATGTCAAATTCTGTTATTACTGGCCCACAGTTATTTATTTTCCAAGAAGGACGAACATAAAAATAAATACATCAAGGAGGATAGATGAAATGTCATGATGTTTATTTTGCATGGAATTGTACATTTCCATGGAATAGATATTATTGTATGTGATGCATAAGGTTGGGTGTCAGTGGTTGGGCGGAGGAATGATAAGACAACTCAAAGCTAAGCAAGCTCAATGTTAATTATATCGAACAAGGATCAGAATTTTCGTGTAGATTTCAATTCGAAGAAACTAAAGTGAATTTTCATCAATGAAAGACTTCTTTGAAATACCCAGAAACTCGATATTAAACCAGTAAGGAAAGTAGTAAAATCAGACGGGGCCGACTATATGATACCCTTCACCACTTTGGGTTTATTCAACAGCTGAAACCTATCAGACGTCACATTTTTAAAGGACCAATAAAATGGATCCATAAACATGTCATTCTGCAACCGATGCTAAATCTTTGATTTGGTCAGATATAGAAGCTATATCTAAGTCTGAACCGATTTTCAGGAAACTTAACACACATCATTCTAGATCTAATTCATTACGCTGTGCCAAATTACGTGCAAATCGAAAGATATATAAGGACTTTGGTACACCATTTACATAAAATCGAACGAAATTATATATGGGAGCTATATCTAAATCTGAACCGATTTTTCCCAATTTCAATAGGGTTCGTCCTTGGCCCAAATAAGTGACCTATGCCAACTTTCATCCAATTCGGATCATAAGTACAACCTGTACTTTGTTTACAATTTAACATGGGCAGACGAACGGACGGACATGCATAAATCGACTTAGAAATTGATTCTATGCATATTCTCAAAAGGAACCATGTGTCTATCTTGTTTCCTTTTGCCTGTTACAAACATATGCACAAAGACATAATACCCTGTACCACAGTGTGGTGAGGGGTATAAACACACTTCGTACATATCTATACGAAGGAAGAAAGGGCCAAGGTCGGACCACTATATAAATCACGTTTTAATTTATATCTGCAAAAAACAAATGTACCTCACCTAAATATCCCTTTTAGATCCCATGTTATATTGGGCCATGTTCGTTTCAGATAATGTGGAGTCGATTTAAAAATGGATATAAGTCCGTCAGACTGGCTGAATCATCCACACGTTGGTTAATATTTTTATAAATTTTTCGTACTTTTGTGGCTGACACAAGGCCCTGCAATTTTAATTTTCAGATTGTCAGTAGAACTACTTGTCGAATGTAATGTCGATGTTTTGATTCTCACAATATAAAATGCATCAACGATGTAAATTGTCAATATTGAGTCATGATTTGATATAGCCCCAATATAAAAGTTCTGCACATTAGGTCCTTGTCATTTCTTCCAAACTTAATGCTTGGTGAGTTAAAGACCTTCTCGAAGGAAATTTTAAATATATGAGAATTTGTGATGTATAAAAGTGTAATTACATTCTCCATCTGCAGTTGCAACTAATAAAAGTTCAAAGCGATCACCACGGCATTTCCGCTCTGTATCACACTTCTTTGATATATTGTCAACTTCTCCGGTCTATGTCCATTTGGAGGAAATATATACGACATAAAACTTTTGTATGTCTTTTGTATTCATGAAAAAATTCATACTTGTATGTATATTAGCTATATATCCCACTTCGTATTAAATTTCATGATGTACGGATCGTACCGACGACAAACCCACATAGCTAGATCGTTTCAGCTTGTCGATATATGATGTTCGGTATACTAAAATTTGGGTCTAGTAACACCGTTTCTTGGCGATACACACTCTAAGGGCCATGTACATTTCTAGTACCCTCACAACAGTTTTGCGTAGGGTATTGAATCTTCAGGTTTGAACAAGTAAAAGCGTAATTGAGGTAACCGAGTCGAACTTTTTAAACCCTCCATCAGAGAGGTGTACATTTAAAATAATTGTAATCTATCGGAACCTTAGAGAAATGGCGGGCTATGCCATGATAATTTTTTGGTAGTAATATTTAACAACCAATGAGATATAAGAATCATTTTGAATCAAAATTAATAATTCTTTAAAAAGTAGGACAGTCGAAAATCGAGATAGACCCATGGTTCCTTTACCAAAGTCGCTTAGAATGAGTTTTCATATTTTTCAATTTTTTATACCCTCCACTATAGTATGGAGGTTATATTAATTTTGTCATTCCGTTTGTAACTCATCGAAATTTGCATTTCCGATCCTATAAAGTATATATATTCTTGATCAGGGTAAAATTCTAAGGAAGATCTAACGTCGGTACGCCCGCCTGTCCATCCGTCTGTTGTAATCACGCTATCTTCTGAAGGAATTGAGATAGATCGCCAACATTTTGCATAGAGTCATATTTTGTCTGCAGCAGGTCAAGTTCGAATATGGTCCACGTTTATGCGTAGCCCCCATATATGTGTACCGCCCACTTTTCGATATTTTGGGGTTCTTCAGCTTTTCAACCGAATACGCTGAAATTTTATACAAAATTTGAATTTTGGGTACCAAATGTCTCCACTAAAAATTATAAATATCTGTCAACTTTTTCTGGTGCCCCCCTATAACGGTACCACAAAAATTTTTTATCCATATTTTTCGCCCGAATTAGCTGTAATTTAGTTCTTTGAGTTCTTATTGGGTAGCAAATCTCTTCACAAAAAATTATAAAAAAAGGCAAATTTTTTAAGGTAGACTCCAAATAAGGGTACCCCCAAATTTCGATATTTTAGGGTTCAACCGAATTCGCTAAAATTGGTAAAATGGGTTCCCATTAGATACCAAATCCATTTATTTCTCTGGTAGCCCCACTATAACGGTACCCCCCCCCCCATTTTCCAGTACTTTGGAGGTTTGAGGGTACCTAATGTCTTCACTAAAAATTATAAATATAGGAAATTTTTTCGGGTAGCCCCCATATAAGGGCACCCCCAATTTTCGGTAGTTTTTGGGTTCTTGAGCTCCTTTTTCAACCGAATACGTTAAAATTTGGTTCATTGGCTTCTTTTTGGGTACCAAATGTATCCACTATATATTATAAATATAGGTCAATTTTTTCGGGTATAACGGGTATAACGGTACCCCCAATTTACGGCATTTTTGGGGGATTTAAACCGAATTCGTTGTAATTTTGGTATTTTGTAGTCGCATATGGTAACAAATCTTCGTACCAATAATTATAAATTTTCGCCCCCTTTTGGTACAATGGGTTCTTATTGGATACCAAATTTCTCGCGTAGCCCCCATATAAGGGCACCTTCAATTTTCAGGTATTTTGGGGTTCTTGAGCGCATTTTACAACCGATTTCGTTGTAACTTGGTATTTTGTAGTCGCATATGGTAACAAATCTTCCTACCAAAAAGTTGTAAGTGTTCGCCCCCTTTTAGGGGTAGTTCCCATATAACCCCCTTCTTATATTAAAATAGCTGATTAGTTCCTTGTGTTTGGGTTGTCCCCATGTAGGTGTATTCTACCATAGTCGTTACTCTAAATAGTCAGTTTTACCCTAAAAATTATGGATTTCTATTGTGATAAAAAAACTCGAACCTGACGATAATGAAATATATCGGCCAGCATTTCATACCTCCTAAAATAACAAATTGAGACACAAAACAAAAATATTGGGTTCGAAATTGACATATGTCGGTCATTAATTAGGCATAGCCCTCATATTACAATAACCCCAAATATTTGCTAATTCCTACAGTATGTAACCTAATTTTGTAATCTAAATTGCAGAAGTTGGAGGAATGAATATTGTACCATGCCGTATTAGTATCAGTCCACGCTTTGGTGTTTCTATTAAAAATTGCTGAAATTTGTATTTGTGTACACAATGGTTTACATAAACCGGTTTGTAGAATAATCGGTATATGTTCACTTTTTGGTATGTTCCATATATTTTCATTTCAAGTATCTGTCAGTATACCTATGTTGGAGGGTATCCATTAATTTCAAGTATCTGTCAGTATACCTATGTTGGAGGGTATCCATTCATTTCAAGTATCTGTCAGTATACCTATGTTGGAGGGTATCCATTCATTTCAAGTATCTGTCAGTATACCTATGTTGGAGGGTATCCAAAGTTCGGCCCGGCCGAAATTAACGCTTTTTCACTTGTTTTTTTTTCTATGTCTTAAATTAAATTAAAAAAACTTAAAACATACATTTATTTTGCTGTTGAATTAAATATTCTGCTGGTGTTCCTTTGTTGGTGCGTCGACAGTTTTTCTTTGTTTTCTTTTTTCTTTGATAATAATATTGATATTGAAGTTTAGTTTGCTGGCAAATTTTCGTTTCAAATAACGTTTTTGTTTTGTTATTGTATATTTTTTTTTTTAAATTAAATTCAAACAATATGGAACTTTTTTTCCTTTGGTCCCAAACACTTTAGAATGCTAACTTTTTTAATTTGAAAATTTTCGTTTTTATTTTTTTCTGAAGATATTTTGTATTCTATACACAATGCATTTTCACTTTGCGCTTTTAAGATAAATTTAAGGTTTCAAACTTTTTTTATAAAATTATTTTTTTTTTTAATATTAAACAATTGATTTTCTGTTACAATTTTTTAGAATAATTTTTTGAAAGTTTTTTTTTATTTTTGTGTAAGAAAAACTTTATCAGATTGTGTTAAAAATTTTCCATTGGTGTATTCCACTATGCTGTATGTTTAAAGTAACGTAGATTCAAAGCAAAACAAGTATGATAACACACACACTTTAATATATGCCTATATATTTTTTTATGCGGATGGTAAACACGTCGATGTACATATATGTTTGTGTTTCTTTTTTATTGCATTCCACTATTTCCTCACACACACACACACACCCCTGTGATTTGCAATGGCTCCCTTGTGGGGAAATTGTAACTGTAAAACCGAACCGTACGTAGAAAACCCGGCAAAACTTTTCAGAAAGACATTTGTGGTATTTTTGGGAAAACGCATTGCTTTGCAATTTTTGTTGTGTGATGTGTTCTCGTCGTCTTCGTCGTCTTCTTCTGCGATTTGTGGGTGAGTGTTTTGAGGGGGTGGGGTGTGGAAGAAAGTCTATGATTTTCACTTTTTTTTCAGATGTTTGCTGTTTATTTTTATGTCAATGACTGTTTCATGTTTGTGTTGTTTTTATTTTTGTTGGTGTAGTAAATGGGTTTTCTTTGGTTGTTGTTGTAGTTTTTTTGCTTATATTTGTTTGGTGATAGTTGGTCCTTTTTGTTATTTTTATTGTTATAACGGTGTTTGTGACATTTACGGACTTTTTAGTCATTCAAGCATTTATTGTGTCCACTCACACGGAATTTTCCTAAATTAGCTTAGTGCTGTGGGTTTTTATGGAACATGCAATCGAATCGTCGTCTTGCTCGTCGGCATGCCATATGTTGTTGTCATTTAGGCCGCACATTAAATCGTTGTTGAAATTGTTTAAGAAAAAACTTTTTTAAAGGCTTTAAGTTTTAATATATTGTGATAGGGCAGTATTTTGAAATGGTGCACAACTTTTTTTTCTAAAATTTAAAATTTTCACAGACTTCCACTTGGATCTGAGATTTCATGATTTTTATTGCAGAAATTCAAATATCTTTCTATGATATTTTTTTCTTAATCGTTTTTCTTTTTTCGTTTTAATTTCAAAATAATATTTTTGTCAATTTAAATTTTAATATTTTCATCCAACGTACATTTTAGAAAAATTGCTTTCCTCTTTTCGAAATTTTTATACGGTATTTTTTCTTAGCGATCTGCGTTAAGAAAAAATGTTTTTTGTTTTCCTGTTTCAATTTCAAAATTTACACACACTTTCTTTCAAATTTAAATTCGTTTATTTTCACCGGCCATTAATTTTTCCACATTAGTTTTTCCTCTAAATCCAGATGTATTTCACGAATATTCCTTGCATTTATTTTTCACCGTGTAATGTTGTTCCGGACATAAACCCGCAAGAAACGATACGAAACATAACCGAATTTAATACGAAACAAAAACCAAACAAAAACACAAAGCCCCCGAAAAGGTGCCTTTGTTGTCACTGGACTGCTGTTGGGTTTGCCTGTTGTTGTTGTTGGTGTTGTGCTTATTTTGTTTTTATTCACCTAATATACTAAAGTTCACTCACACTTTGGGGCCTTAAACACACGCACCCATTTACACACACACACGCAGACAGGGAAGCACACTATAATGCACAATTCTAAACCATTGCCGACGATATCATAGACGAGCCAACTAAAACATATGGACGAACAGAGTTGTTGTTGTTTTGGTTGTATTGTTCAAATAGAGCGGCAAATTATGTTGATAATTTGGCCCCTCTCTCACTCTCATACCCTCTACCAAAAGTGTGTGCATTCAAATGTGTATTTTTTTGTTTAGATTAACTTTTCTTCTTTCTGTTCACCGTCATCATTTTCTTCATCATCATCATCATCGTCTAGTACTTGTAGTCTGTGTGTATGATTCTAATTTTGTCTATTTATGTTTTGATTTTCACACAACAGTTTTTAAAAAAAAATTGTTTCGAATTTCCGAAAGATATCCGCTCGCTTTCGTATTGTTGATGTTACCGTTAATGTTGTTTGTGCGATACTGAATTACAGTTGGCTGCTCTGCACAAAGGTTCCTTGGCTGGCTGGCTGTTGGTGCTGTTATACTTCTAGGCACACATTCATCGCACACACACACCGCCCTCCCGCCACATGAAACTCGTAGTACGTGTGTGTGCAGTTTTCTCTTTGTTTTTGTTTTCGTTGCTCTCTTGCTCCTTTCCCCAAAAATACCGAACACACACACACACATCCAACAAGCATTCACTTTACCGCTTGTCTTCATTAAAAACATGAAATTCCCTTTTACGTTGCATGGCCAGGAAGTGGGTTGCAAAGGGGGTTGAAATTTACTTTGTGTTGAGAGAGCCCGGTAACAACACTTCGAAAGGGGTGTGAGAGTGGAAGAATACAGGTTGTATGATTTAGTGTGTGGATGTTATTACTACCAAAGTAAGGTATTCATTTGTTTGTTTGTTTAGAGTGCGCTCTCGGTTGTTTGTGAATGATACCACCCAACTGCCACCCACCCACCAATCAACCCTCATCAAACGAGCAAACACAACATTTACAGTGGCGAACAAAATAGCGTGTGAATTTACTCAAATATTTCAATTGATTGATAGAGAACAAATCGAAGTACCTTTTTATACCCTTCACCACACTGTGGTACAGTGCATATGTTTGTAACAGGCAAAAATAATCGAGATAGACCCATGGTTCCTTTTGAGAATATGCATAGAATCACTTTCTGAGTCGATTTATGCATGTCCATCCGTCCGTCTGTCTGTCCATGTTAAATTCTAAACAAAGTACAGGTCGCATTTATGATCCGAATTGGATAAAATTTGGCATAGGTCACTTATTCGACCCAAGGACGAACCCTATTGAAATTGGGAAAAACGGTTCAGATTTAGATATAGCTCCCATATATATATATATATATATTTAACAGATTTAATGTAAACGGTCCCTATATATCTTTCGATTTTCACAAAATTTGGTACAGCCTAATCATTTAGGTCTAGAATGATGTCTGCCAAGTTTCCTGAAAATCGGTTCAGATTTAGATATAGCTCCCATATATAGTTTCGTCCGATTTCATGTAAATGGTGCACCAAAGTCCCTATATTTCCTTCGATTTGCACGAAATTTGGAGTAACGCACTGAATTAAGCCTAGAGTGATGTCTTCCAAGTTTCGAAAAAATCGGTCCAGATTTCTATATAGCTCCCATATATAGTTTTGTCCGATTTCATGTGAATGGTGCACCAAAGTCGCTATATATCTTTCGATTTGCACGAAATTTGGCATAACGTACTGAATTGAGCCAAGAGTTATATCTGCCTTGTTTCGTGAAAATCGGTCCAGGTTTAGATATAGCTCCCATAAATAGTCTTGTCCAATTTCATGTAAATGGTGCACTTAAGTCCCTATATATCCTCCGATTTGCACGAAATTTGGCATAATATACTGAATTGAGCCTAGAGTGATGTCTGTCAAGTTTCGTGAAAATCGGTCCAGATTTAGATATAGCTCCCATATATATTTTCGTCCGATTTAATGTAAATGGTACACCAAAGTCCACATATAGCTTTCGATATGCACGAAATTTGGCATAGCGTACTGAATTTAGTCCAGAATAATGTGTGACAAGTTTCGGGAAAATCGGTTGAGATTTAGACATACCAAGGAATCAATAGGATAGGAACAAAACGTACTAAAATTAGTATAACCTAACCTGTGACAAGTTTCGTTGGAATCGGTTCAAATTTGGATATAGCTTCCATAAAATTTCTGAGATCCGGTTTATAAAGACGTTGTTTTGGAAGTGTGTACTCATGTATACGAAAAGTACTAAATATGGTACTATTTGAATTTGGAGAAAGGAATGGAGCTGGAATTTTGAATATGTAGGTAGTTTTACTTATGAGTACAAAAAGTACTAAATCGTACTATAATTGGTATAATTTTGCTTTGGATAAGACGATAGAGTTGGAACACTAAAATTTGGAAATAAGGTTACTTTTGCAGTGTAGGATTACGGTATGGATGCAGTTTCGGAAATTTATACTTATGGGTACTAAATGGTACTAAATTTTGTACAATTTGAATGTTTTTTGTAAACCGATAGAGATGGGATCCTGAAATTAGAAGTTAGGATTATTGTTGGGGGGTTGGAGTTAGGATTACCGTTAAGGTGTAGAATTGGGCTATGGAAAAAGTTTTGAAGATTCATACTAATGCGTCTAAATTTGGTACAATTTAAATTTTTGGGTGAACTGATAGAGCTAGAATCCTGAAATTTGGTGTTACGATAGCTGTTGGTGTGTTAGATTGGTGTATTTTTGGGGTTTTGGAAATGTGTGCTAATGTGGATTTGGGTGAACCGATAGAGCATAATGTTGAAATTTGAAGTGAGAATTACTGTGGGCGTGCTGGATTGAGATTGTGTTCTAAATTTGGTGCATTTAAAATTATGGGTGAACCGATAAAGCTGGAATCCAAAAATGTTTGATTTAGGATCATTGTTTTTTTTTTTGAATTTGTGTATATATGAAGTTTAGAAAATTCATACTAATGTGATTTAAATGGTATTAAATTTGGTAAAATTATATTTGGGTGAAACGATCGGACTGGAATCCTGAAATTGGGAAATATGATTTCTTTTGGATTGGATTAGGGTCTTGGGTGAAATATGTAATTAGTTTTGGAAATATGTACGAAAGGTAATAATTGGTATCAAAAATGAGTATAGAGCTAGATTGCTGTTGCGGTAAGAATTAAACATTGAGGTAGTTTTGAAAACACCTAATATAAGAGAACAAAGGAACTAAATGACACTCAAATTTAAATTAAAGTCAATATTGGTGTGTAGGGTGATTAGCTCTTCTGATTATGCAGTTCTCTGTGAAAACAAAATAATTTATGAAGCAAATTGAAAGCCGAACTCAAAGGTCAAAAGTCGACATCGACTTTTAGACTTTTCAATACAAATAGTCGATTAGTCGAAAGTCGATTTACTTATTCCTAATATAAATCTTAATCGATTTACCCAATAATACCCAATAAGAATACAAAGTACAAAATAAAAGCGAATTCGGTCAAAAACACCCTCAAAAACCCCTAAATACCGAAAAAAGGGTTAACCTTATATGTTATTTTCTACTCGGTCTTTCCATCTAATTCGTGGTCTTCCCCTTCTACGGGAACCATCAGTAGGCTCGTTTTTATTTGCCTTTTGAACTGGGGCATTCTCATTCATCCGCACAACATGGCCTAGCCACCGAAGTCGCTGCAGCTCAATACGTCAGACTATGTCGATGTCCACGTATAAATTGTAGAGTTCTTGGTTCATTCGACGCAGATATTCCCTTTCGGAAATTTTTTTTTTCAAACACTCCAAGAGCTGCCTCATCTGCTTGCGCAATTACCCATGCTTCTGATCCATATAACAGTACGGGTAGTATCAGCGTCTTGTCGCCGTTTACTGCTAGACCCACTTTGGCAGACTCCTTTTCAATTTGTTCAAAGGTGGCTGTTACCGCTCGCAGTGTTCGACCCATTATATCTGTTCACCTTTGCGTCTTGTATGACCTTTTCCAGTAGGATGTTAAAAAGATCACACAACAAACTATCACCTTGTCTGAATCCTCGTTCGGTATTGAAGGGCTCCGATAGGTTGTTTCCTTTTTTAACTGCTGATCTTGTGCCACTTAAAGTTATCCTGCATAGCCGTATTAATTTTGCAGGAATGCCGAACGTAGAAATGGCTTTAAACACCTTTGAACGGATAGGGCTGTCGAATGTGGCTTTATAGTCGACAAATAGGTGGTATGTGTCGATGTGTTTTTCGTGGGTCTTTTCCAGGATTTGGCGCAGAGTGAAAATCTGGTCAATGGTGGATTTGCCAGGTCTGAAGCCGCATTGGTATGGTCCAATGATGTCGTTGACCATTGGCTTCAATCGTTCACACAGTACGCTGGATAGCACTTTATATGCGATGAGAAGGAGACTTATTCCTCTATAGTTGGCACATATCGTCTTGTCTCCTTTTTTGTGCACGGGGCACAGGACGCTGAGGTTTCAATCATTGGGCATGCATTCACCAGTCTTGAATAGTTCGGCTAACCCATCGGCTCCTGCTGCTTTGTTGTTCTTGAGTCGATTAATTGATTTTATGACCTCATCTTGGCTAGGTGGTGTACACTCTATACCATCATCCCTTATTGGTTCTGGGGTATCTTCTTCAACACACTATTTGATACCAGAAGCTTTTCGAAATTCTCCTTCCAGATCCTCAACACGCTGTCTGTATCTGTCACCAGGTTTCCTTCTTCATCTCTACAGGAGGATGTGCCTGCACGAAAGCCTTCGGTTTGGTGTTTTACTCGTTGGTAAAATTTCCGGACTTCATTCTGACTACTGTACATCTCGATTTGGTCACGTTCACGTTTTTCTTGTTCTTTCTTCTTTTTTCTGAAAACACGTTTTTCATCTCTCATTTTCTCCCGATAATTCTCCATCACGTTACGTGTTGGTGCTGTCCGCAGGGTTGTCCTATACGCTGCGTTTTTCACATCAGTAGCATTACGATACTCCTGATCGTACCATGGGTTTCTTGGTGGTGGTTTTTGGTACCCAAGTGTTGCTTTTGCTGCAGTTTGTAGGGAGTGGGCAATTCTTTGCCATTGTGCTTCTATACTATTATCGGGGCAAGAAGTGCTTTCTTCAAGCAGTTAGGTAAGTTGAGCGGAGTAGGCCTCGGCTACCTGATGTGTTTGCAGCTTTTCGACGTCGAGTTTCCGTGTTTGCTCCTGCATTAAGACGAGTGCGTACCTTGGCTGCCACAAGGTAATGGTCCGAATCGATATTCGCTCCTCGGATCGATCAGACGTCTAAAATACTGGATGAATGCCTTCCGTCTATCACAACATGATCAATTTGATTTCTTGTTGCTTAATCAGGAGAGATCCAGGTGGCCTTGTGTATATCGAGATGATTGAATTTGGTGCTGCTTACTACCATGTTTTATGCTGCAGCGAAGTCAATCCACCTTATGCCGTTGTCGGAAGTTTCTTCATGAAGGCTGAATTTTCCGACGGTGGGGCCAAAGATATTTTCAATTCCGATTTTTGCATTAAAATCTCCTAGCAGAATTTTAATGTCATGGCCAGGGCAACGGTCATATGCTCGTAAAATATGTCTTTGGTCTGTTCATCTTTATCTTCGGTCGGAGCATGGGCGCAAATGAGACTGATGTAGAAGAACTTCGTTTTATACGGATTATAGCAATTCGCTCATCTACTGGAGTGAATCTGGAGACGAGGTCTCTTATTCTCCTGTTAACCATAAATCCTCAGCCAAATTCATGTCTCGTTTCATGGCAGCTATAATACAGGGCGTAATCAATTGATTTGCTTACGCCTGTCGGCTTTGTACTTATTGAGTACATCTACCAAAGCAAACACTGCGCCTGTTCTGTACAACGTGCGGACATTCCAAGTGCAGATTCGCAGATCGTGGCCCTTTATACGTTTGCGGGAGTCGTCAACATTATGGGGGGGTTGGTTTTCTTTTTCTTAGCTTTTTCATAGTAGGTTGGGTTTTCCGAGAGTGGGCAACTAACCCGACGCCTCAACCCATTTTTTATAGTTCTTATGGGTGAACTCGCAGCACATATTAGCTCACTATTTCATCGGGTGATGAGAATAGCTCTCCAGGTGGCACCACGGGGAGGTCAGTGTCCACAATTGAGATGAAAGAGGGACCAAGATAAGCCTGGACTTCGCCATGTTAAAGCCAATCAGAACCGTTGCTTGGTATCTATCATCCCCTACGCCACCAAATTTCAGTACCATACCTCAATTCGTTTAGACGCTAGAGTGATTACAAGAGACGGACAGACGGATATGCTGAAATCGTCGTAGAATTTTACGCTGATCGAGAATATGCTTACTTTATATGGTCGAAAATGATTATTTCGATGAGTTACAAACGGAAATACAAAACTTATATCCTCTCCATACTATGTTGGAGGGAGATTTGTTATTACAGCGAATTCGATTGAAAAAAGCGCTCTAGAACTGAGGGGCTACCAGAAAAAGTGCACCGATATTTATAATTTTTGTGCAAATATTTGGTACCTAATAAGAACAGAATGTTTGTATTCATTGTATGATAAATTATTTTATTACAGTGTAATTTTGCACACCACTGTACATAATAAATTCTGATATACATTATTTATGTGTTCATATTGTATGCATCCCGTGATTTCCTTTCCCATCCCTGTATATATACACATACACTGTTACAGGAAATTCGGTATTCCTGTAGGAGTGTCTGATTCTTGTTTATGTGTGTGTTTTTTTCGGCGTACACTTCGTACGGGAATTGTTAGTGTGCAAGTGCATACAATCTGTTAAGTTAACAGAGTTCTGGGCACAACGGAAAACACCGGCATTTTGAAAATGAGCAAGTGAAGAGAAAGAGAGAGAGAGAGAGAGAGAGAGAGAACATTTTTAAATTCCACTTTGCATATGCAATTTATGTTGAGTTGCCAACTTTATGCATTAGAACATCTGTTAAAGTGCATTGCCTAGAGAAGAAAACATATGTTTGAAATGTCTATGACTATGTCTATGTGTATATACGAATGCTCATCTTAACTACAAATAGCCGGTAGACTTTTTCCTAAGTTAAGCGTAAACAATAAAGTGTTTTTGCAACCAACAGTGTTGGAACATGCGTCAATCTAATGAAACGTGTTCCACGACTGGGTGTATAGGAATTTTTTCAAATTTTTTTGAATAAAAATCAACTATTCCAAAAAAAAGACAGAAGTAAATGAGTGATTTATTGGGGATTTTTATGTAGGGGCTATAACACAACTTAGACCTATATAGACAAATTTAGACAAAAATCCCGTAATTCAAAATTACAACAACTACATGGGGAAATGCGGCAAAAACCTTTAACATATTGGCAATTGGGCTACCATTATATGGGGGCTATTTCAAAACATAGAGCTATATTTGTTATCTTCTAAACATATGTATGCCAGCCTTCCAAAACCTCTATATCAAATTATAGCCATAACTGTGTGAAAATGCAGCCAATGTTAAAAAAATATGGAAATTTTGTTGGTATGAAGATTTGACAGGAGAACCCCAAAGATCCAATTCAAATTCAACAAGTGAAAAAGCGTTAAGTTCGGCCGGGCGAACTTTGGATACCCTCCACCATAGATATACTGACAGGTACTAGAAATGAAAATATAGGGAACATACCAAAAAGTGGACCTATACCGACTTTTCTAAAAAGGAATTATGTAAACAAAAATAAAAAATTGAGAAAATTTTAATGGATAATTATACCTTCAGATTTATCGCTATTGAGGGTGTATACACTTTAACACGGTGAAAATGTGGCTAATCGAAATATTGGTTCTAGACCTCATGTTTCTTTGGACCAAATCCGTTTCAAATAATTAGATTTCATCCAAACTTTGTCCATCTTATAATTTCTTCCAATCTTAATTCAAATTCGAAAATGGGGAATATCGGTCCACTTCTTCTGGAACCTCCATACAGATTTGTACCCAATAAGAACTCAAAGTACCAAATTCCATCGAATTCGGTTGAAAAACACACTCACGAACCTCGAAATACCGAAAATTGGGGGGTATCCTTATATGGGAGCTATGCCTAAACGTGGACCGATATAGCCCATCTTCGAACTTGACCTGCCTGCAGACAAAAGACGACTCTATGCAAAATTTTGGGGCTCTATCTCAATTCGTTTAGAGGCTAGAGTGATTACAACAGACAGACGAACATGCATAAATCGTCTAAGAATTTTACGCTGATCAAGAATATATATACTTTATAGGGTCGGAAATCAGTATTTCGATGCGTTACAAACGGAAAAACAAAACTAATATACCCTCCATACTACGGTGGAGGGTATAAAAATAAAACGTAATCTAACCTAATCTAACGTTTGGGTACATTTTCTGCTCAATGGAAATTCAAAATATATAATTACAGCAAAATTGGTTGAAAAACGATTAAGGTGCCATTATATGGGAACTCCCCGGAAACATAGACCAATATTTTTAGTAAGGAGACTTTAAAGTCAATGAGAATTCAAATGCTGAACATATCTAAAATACGTGAGAAAAAGTTGATTGCTTACTTACATACTTAGCTGGCTTGTAAGAGAACTTACGTTCCATAAGCCGAGCTTAGAAAAGATTTCCAGGCGCGTCGATCTTTTGCGCAGTTTGAAAGATCATTTTCGGCGATATTATCTTCGACTTGATCTTTCCAACGTATCCTTGGCCTTCCCCTTCTGCGCGAACTATCACTTGGTTCACTTTTATATGCCTTCTGGGCTGGGGCATCTTCATCCATTCTCACAACTTGACCTAGCCAACGTAGTCGGTGCAGCTCAAAACGTCTAACAATGTCGATGTCCGAGAATAGCTGGTACAACTCATGATTCATTCGACGGCGGTATTCACCATCAACGCAGATCGGCCCATAGATCTTTCGGAGAATTTTTCTCTCAAACACCCCAAGAGCTGCCTCATCTGCTTGCGCAAGGGTAGTATCAGCGTCTTGTAGAGTGTGAGTTTGGTCTGGAGGGAGGTGGCCTTGCATTTGAGTTGTTTGCTCAGAATTTGAGTTGTTTTCTCCGTTTCATTCGTTTCATTTATGGCGGTACCAAGGTATATAAAATCTTTAACTACCTCGAAGCTGTAGTTCTCTAGTTCCACAGTTGGTCCGAGTCTACTGGACGTCTTGCGCGTTGATACCATCAGCTTGGTCTTCTCGCCGTTTACTGCCAGACCCACTTTGGCAGACTCCTTCTCAATTTGTTCAAAGGTGGCTGTTACCGCTCTCAATGTTCGGCTCATTATGTCGATGTCATCGACATCATGTGTTTGCACAGAGTGCAATTTCTGTTCACTTTTGCCTCTCGTATGACCTCTTCCAGCAGGATGTTAAAAAGGTCACACCACAAAATATCACCTTGTCTAAATCCTCGTTAGGTATTAAACGGCTCCGAGGGGTCCTTTCCGACTCTAACTGCTGATCTCGTGCCTGTTAAATTTATTCTGCATAGCCGAATTAATTTTGCAGGAATGCCAAACGCAGACATGGCTTTATACGCCACTGAACAGATAGGGCTGTCGAATGCGCCTTTATAGTCGACGAATAGGTGGAATGTGTCGACGTATTCTTCGTGGGTTTTTTCCAGGATTTGGCGCAGAGTGAAAAACTGGTCAATGTTGGATTTGCCAGGTGTGAAGCCACATTGGTATGGGAAGGATACTTATTCCTCTATAGTTGGCACATATCGTCTTGTCTCCTTTTTTTGTGCTCAGAACAAAAAAATGATTGAAACTCTCAAAATATCAAATTGTTATATGGAGCTCTAACAAATATTTTTATACCCTTCACCACACTGTGGAACAGGATATTATGCCTTTGTGCATATGTTTGTAACAATCAAAAGTAAACGAGATAGACGCATGGTTCCCTTTGAGAATATGCATAGAATCACTGTCTGTTTGTCTGTCTGTTCATATTAAATTGTAAAAATTAAAGGTCGAATTTATGATCCGAATTGGATGAAAGTTGACATAGTTCACTTATTTGGCCCAAGGACGAACCCTATAGAAATTGGGAAAATCGGTTCAGATTTAGATATAGCTGCCATATATATTTTCGTCAAATTTAATGTAAACGGTCCCTATATATCTTTCGATTTGCACGAAATTTGGCACAGCCCAAGGATTTAGTCTAGAATGATGTGTGTTAAGTTTCCTGAAAATCGATTCAGATTTAGATATAGCTCCCATATATATTTTTGTCGGATTTAATGTAAATGGTGCACCAAAGCCCCTATATATTTTTCGTTTTACACAAAATTCGGCACAGCGTAATGAATTACGTCTAGAATGATGTGTGTCAAGTTTCGTGAAAATCGGTTCAGATTTAGATAAACTTTCGTTCGATTTAATATAAATGGTATCTTACGATTTGCACGAAATTTTGCATGTGGTACTGAATTAAGTCTAGAATGATGTGTGTTAAGTTTCGTGAAAATCAGTTCAGATATCGATATAACTCCCATATATAGTTTTGTCGATTTGAGGTAAATAGTGCACCAAAGCCCCTATATATCCTTCGATTTGCACGAAATTTGGCATAAAAGTGATGAAGGGTATCACATGGTCGGCCCCGTCCGACTTTACTACAATCCTTACTGGTTTGGTAGTTAGATTTGACAGCCAATGACAATACAAAATACCAAAAATGGCAAAATAACCGAGTCTCGTTTTTATCCAAAATGTGATCAAAATGCCTATATTTTAAATATTGCTTGATTTCAACAGAGGTAAAAGGTTAAGACGACATAGAATTTTGTTCCAACTATGAGAGCATATATTATTATATTATCGTATTATTATGCCAATGCCATTAAGGAAGCCTATTGAAATTGATGAAAGTCGGTCCAATTTTACATATACCGCCGTCTGATTTGAATCCAAATTTATTTTTATTCTTTTGGAACTGGTGCAATATCGATGATTCATTTTCCATAATCCCATGCGGTTCTGATGGAGCGTTATGTCCATGTGATAAAAGACCTTTTTCAACTGGCCTCCAAAATCATGCGATTTGGCACCATTAAATTTTTATGGGGTTACGCGAAAAGCCTTTCAAAATGGAGCACCTCTTGTATGTATCCAAAGTGATGTAGGGTATCATATAATCGGCTCCGTGCCATTTTTTCTTTTCCATACTGGTTATTTTTCACATACTGTATATTAAATCACAGATTTTTTCTCTTAGATACAGATATCCTTGATCACTAAATCATTTTCATAAATTGTAATCGCTTATTCATATTATCGCACGTACAATAAATAAATAATTTTTACAAAAATTTTATGGCCATTTTATTGGCAACTTTTCTAGAATGTATCATGGGAAAACGTTAATAGCCAACATATGTATGTATGTCTGTACGAACACAACGAACTTCTGTGCATAATCTAATAATGCCACATAACATCATAGACTAAAGGCTTAGTTGGGCTTTTGTAAGGGACCTGTTGTTAGGGATGTGTCATTCATCGTTCTTATTGTTTGTACGTGCGAATGTGTGTCCCTTTAGGCAATGGAAATAGTTATCGTCGTCGTCGTTGTTGTTGTTATCAAGAGTCTGTATTTTGTACAAGCACACAAAACACCCGGGCCAATGATAGACTTGAATTTAAACAAGTGAAAAAGCCTTAAGTTCGGCCGGGCCGAACTTTGGATACCCTCCACCATAATTATACTGACAGATACATGCAATGAAAATATATGGAACATACCGAAGAGTGTGCATATATCGATAATTCTACTAACCGATTTATGTAAACCATTATGTACACCAAATACAAACTTCAGCTATTTTTAATGGGGATTTTTCCTAAAATTTGTAAGGTCGAAAAAGTGGACTGATACTAATAACACATGGTAGAGTATCGAATCCTCAAACTACTGTAATTTAGATTACAAAGTTCTATGAGGCTATGCCTAAAGGGGGACCAATATTGATTATATAGTGTAGGAAATAGTGCATATTTTGAGATATCATTATATGAGGGCTAGGCCTAATTAATGACCGGTATATGCCAATTTTAAACCCAGGAGGTATCACTATATTGAGGAGATGCCTAAATGTCTGCCGACATATTTCATTGTCGTCATGTTTGAGTTTTTTTATCACAATATTTTTAGAAGGCGGAATGCTTACAACATATGGCAAAATAGTCTTTGTAGGGTAAAAATTGACTATTCCCAGTAACGACTACCCAACCGCAACACACGGAATAAATCAGATAACTATTTTAATATAAAAAAGGGGGTTATATAGGGGCAGTCCCCCTAAAAATAATTTTTGGTGGGGAGATTTTTTCCCATTTACGACTACAAAATACCAAATTTCAGCGAATTCGGTTGAAAAACGCGCTCAAGACCCTTAAAATATCAAAAATTGGGAGGTACCCTTATATGGGGGCTACCAGAAAAAGTGGACCAATATTTATATTTTTTAGTGGGGAAATTTGGTACCCAATAAGAACAAATTTCAGTGAATTCGGTTGAAAACCGCGCTCAAAAACTTTAAAATACCGCAAAATTGGGGGTACCCTTATATGGGGGCTATCCGAAAAAATGGACCTATATTTACAATTTTTTTGTGGAGAGAGTTGGTACTTCTTCGGAAATCAAAACATTAAATTACAGCCAATTCGGAGAAAAAATACGATCAAAACCCCCAAAATACTGAAAATTAGGAGGTGCCGTTATATGGGGGCTACCAGAAAAAGTGGACCTATATTTATAATTGTTTGTGGAGACATTTAGTACCCAATAAGAAAATAATGTACCAAATTTCAGCGTATTCGGTTGGGGAGTACTGTTATGTTATATGGGAGCTATGCTATGTTATATGGGAACTAATCATGGTGGCCAATCCATTAGTTCTAAACATGAAATTTTGTTATCATCAAATAGTCGACTATCTTCAATACATCTTTGGGTAAAAGGAATCAAGGTAGACCCATGGTTCCTTTGGGGAATATGCATAGAATCACTTTCTGAGTCTGTTTACGCATGTCCGCGGGTCCATGTACTTTTGTGAGCAAAGTACAGTTCGATCCGATTTGCATGAAATTTGAAACAGGTCACTTATTTGGGCCAAGGTTGAACCCTTTAAATAGGAAAAATTCAAATTTGGATATAGCTTCCGATTTTATGTGAATGGTTTGGTTTTTCTTTAGTCAAATTTTATGCAAATGGTGTGCCATGGATCCCGTTCTATTTAGACGATATTTTTTAACATATTGCTTTGATGAAATCGGTTCAGATCTAGATATACCTTCCGTTTTGTGCAAATGAAGGAGCCTGTGTCAGTTTACTTTACATACAATATTACATATCATATTGAATTGTAATCGGTCCTGGCTTAGATATAGCTTCCATATATCTAAATGGTGTACCAATTTGTCCGATTAGGACGAATTAGTGCACAACGTACCAAATTGACCCAACAATAACGTGTATTGGATTTATGTATCGAGATAGAACATACGAACAATCACTCGGACAAATATTGGGAGTTTGCTATTTGTCCATTTACATAAAATCGGGCGAAACTATATATGGGACCTATACCTAAATCTGAACCGATTCCAACAATGGTGAGTTTGGTGCACCATAAATATATAAATATAATCCTATTTGGCAATCCCAATTATATCACACCAGGCACTGTATGTGCCTGAGCTTGGCACTTTGTTTGGTGAAAATAAATTTAATCTCGCTTGATATACATAATCTAAACGCTTGCTTGATACTTCACATGGGACAATGTAAACAGTGAATAGTTCACAGTTCACACCACAGCACTTTCCTTCCAGAGAGAAATGGCATGTGTTCCAACGTTAAAGTTAATTTAAGTCTATAATAGTACATATTCTAAAATTTTAGTCAAATTAAGTCAAATAAAATTTATGACAACTTTAAATATCCTCTGAGTGGCAGATAGAGTTATAAAACAACAACAAAATTAGTCCCATAGTAGGAGCAATGATATAGGAGTTTTTTTTTTTTTTTTTTTTTTTTTGTAACACAAATGTTTTAATACTCCCCGCATGAACACAGTTCTACTCTTTTTAGTCCGTTAATTAATCCGATAGCGATCGTTAGTAAATTTGATAAAGTCCTGATAAGAATGAATTCGATTTCTACTGGTCACCGATTGGAAAATCAGTAGATTTCAAAGGAAGACATTTTATAGATCACCTACCATTAAATTGAATTTTGAATTCTTTAACCTCATTCCATCCTTCCTCCTGGTATTTCAATAATTTATGAAAAATTAAAATTGATTCTTATTTACAATTGAAATTATTTAAGCACATTGACATATAGACACATAAATGCACGTTTGCATTATATATGTATGTACACATTTAGATAAATGTGTAAATACATATGCATTCGAATGCGTTGGGGTCAAAAGCACCGTTGCACAAACAAGAAACAAACGATGTATTCGACAAGTATATTTTGGACTTACATGACATTCGGGGACAGATGTTGTTTTCATTATCGGGGCCTTATAAAGTGAAAGATTGTAAAAATAGTGAACTTATTATTTTTTTGCACCATTTCTCATGACGAACTTAAAACTTCGATATTTTATGCGGAGTATTGAAAACAACGATACAATAAAACCAGTAAGGAAAGTAGTAAAGTCTGACTGGGCCGACTATATGATACCCTTCACCACTTAGGGTATATTGTACATATGTATCCTAACAACTGCATGTCTATGTTCCCTCTTTCTCCAACCTATCCTAACTTAAACTTCATTCGAGCAGATTTAGAGCCGCCTGCGTAACATGGGGAAAATTTATGGAAAACGATTTATAGCAAAATTGATACACGCTCTTCGGTACGCCGCGTTGTTAAAAATATATTCTATATGTGGGTGCTATATCTAAATCTGAACAGATTTTCACGAAAATTAACACACATCTCTCTAGACTTAATTCAGTACGCTATGCCAAATTTTGTGCAAATCGAAGGATATATATAGGGACCTTGGTGCACCATTTACATAAAATCGGACGAAAATATATATGGAAGATATATCGACATCTAAACCGATTTTCCCGAAATTTAACACACCCTCTCTAGACTTAATTCAGTACGCTATGCGAAATTTCGTACAAATCGAAGGATGCAAATGGATTTTGGTGCACTATTTACCGAAAATCAGACGAAAATTTATATGGGAGCTATATGTAAATCTGGACCGATTTTCGCGAAAATTAACACACATCTCTATAGACCCAATTCAGTACGCTATGCCAAATTTCGTGCAAATCGAAGAATATAAAGGGACTTTGGTGCACCATTTACCTAAAATCGGACGAAAATATATATGGGAGCTATATCCAAATTTGACCCGATTTTCACGAAACTTTGCACACATCATTCTAGACATAATTCATTACGCTGTGCCAAATTTCGTGCAAATCGAAAGATATATAGGAACATTGGTACACCATTTACCTTAAATCGGACGAAAATACATATGGGAGCTATATCCAAATCTGAACCGATTTTCACGAAACTTTGCACACATCATTCTAGACTTAATTCATTACGCTGTACCAAATTTCGTGCAAATCGAAAGATATATAGTGACCGTTTATATTAAATTGGACGAAAATATATATAAATATATATATATAAAAAGCTCAAAAGTCGGACGGGCCGACTTTATGACACCCTACACCACTTTGGGAGATGCTCATATGTACAATATCCTTTAGATAGAATACACATGAAAACTTTGGAGGACTATTGAAATGGAATCGGACGAAATTAACTGCATGAAGTACATTTTTATTATTTGAACTAAATTAAAACAATCCATACACATACCAATCTGAAATTTATGAAAAATTGAATGTCAATCATCGAGCAAAATATGCATAAAAAAAATACAATACACCTATTTCTAGGTTCGATTGTGCACTAATTCGTCCTAAGCGGACAATATTTAGTTACTTGGTATAACATTTTGATGACATCGGATATGGAAGTTATATTTAAAATTGAAACGGATTCAATTCAATACGCTATGCAATATTTCATGTAAAGGGAACAGACATAGGCTCCTCCATTTGTATAAAATCGGACAAAAATATATGAGGAAGATATCTATATCTGAATCAATTTCAACTACAAAATATCGACAACAAATATCAAAATGGTCCTTAAGTATATATGTGAGCAATATTTAAATCTGAACCAATTTCAAACTTAACCAAAGTATTCTAGACTAATTTCCATACCCGCTGCTAAATTTCATGAATACGGAACAAACATAGACTCCTCGGTGTGCCATTTGCATCAAAAAAGGACGGAAATATATATGGGAGCTATATCTAAATTTGAATCTATTCCAACAAAACTTCACGGATGTCAACCTTCAATACGGTATGCAAATTTATAATCTCGAACGATCATGATACCTAAATCAGTTGGGGTTTTTACATGGAATTTTATTGATAATTAAAATTAAAAAATGTAAATTTGTCTATAAAAATGGCTGTAATTCTACATTCTGGATTCTCATTTGCTAGAAAATCTCCCTAACAAAATTTTCCAACATTGGCTCTTACAATATACTTTTTGACCGAATTGGCTCAAATTTGATGTTTGATATAGTCCCCTTATAGTGGATGTCCCATTTTTAGTATTTCATGTAATTTATATATATACCTGCCATCTTCAATATGCCTTCTAAAATAGGCCCATCAAACGGCCTTCGTAATGTTTCGGCATTCCCTGCCAGTGCAACATCGTTTATTGACTTAACCCGGTGTAAAGTTAAATGTCACAATTATTTGCCACGGATGCATCTATGTACTCGTTTGTATGTACGAATGTATATGGTGGATAGTAGAGAGAACATTTGGATGTCAAATCCATTGCGCATGTTCATAATTTTAAATGTTTGTTTACATCAAACATTCCATACAAATTTTCCTATTTTATTACACATCTCTACTATCTGTTACTGTGTTGTGTTTTGCTCTCTGTAAAATATTTTACAGAATTGTTTTCCAAAATTAACATGACTCTCAGGAGAATTACTTCACAATGATGACGAATTATTTGCATATGAATTTACATGATCCCATATATATTTACACAGTCATTTTCTCCTACATAAATATCTCACCGCAATAGACGAATATTTTGTTATTTGTAAAGCTCCTTGGCATTAGAAATGCCAAGCCTTGAGCTATGGGTAACAGTCAGTCCGTCAGTAGAACGAACGAACGAATGAATGAATGAAATTTTCTGCCGTTGCCATGGTTTACAGTGGTTAGCGACGCACCACCTACCATATGTTTTGTATCAGCCTCGTCAATGTGTTGAGAGGAATGAAATTCGCGTATATACCTGTTGAATGGCATTTTGACAGGCCTCTAATCTTTTTGTACCACCGAACATGGCCAATGTTGAATGAAAAAAATAATAAAAAAATGAAATCAAGAAGAAAACAATATCGTGGGTAAACGACCATATGGTCGAATCAGATGCGATTTTCAATAATTTATAAATAATTATGGCATTAGCATGAAAAGTCCCACGTCAGATATGACATCACAAAGGCTAATGTTGAATAATAGTTGACCCCTTCGCAGTGTCGATAAGGCAAAGGTGTCAATCAAGATTTTGAACATGTTTGTAATACGACAATAAATTTTTGGCGTCATAAAATTATGACAGAGACATCACAATAATTATATATGGTTGGAAGCCATGGAGATAGGAACAATTTCTTGATGAAATTATAGACTTGGTGAATAAAAACTAACCTCAAAGGGTATATATCCGTCCCTCCATGAATTTTTATACCCTACAAATCTATGTTGTGAGGATATTACAAGTATGGGAGCGATATCTAAATCTGAACTGATTTTCACGAAACTCAAACACATCATTCTAGACTTATTTCAGTGCGCTATGCCAAATTTCGTGCAAATCGAAATATATATAGGAACTTTGGTGTACCATTGAAATCGGACGAAAATATATATGGGAGCTATATCTAAATTTGAACTGATTTTCGCAAAACTCAAATCACGTCATTCTAGACATATTACAATGCGCTAAGCCAAATTTAGTGCAAATCGAAATATATATAGGGAAAGTTTGTCACCATTTAATTAAATCGGTCGAAAATATATACGGGAGCTATATCCACTCAACTTACCCATCTGCTTGAAGAAAATACTATTGTCCCGATAATAGTATAGAAGCACAATGGCGAAGAATTGCCCACTCCCTACAAACTGCAGCAAAAGCAACACTTGGGTACCAAAAACCACCACCAAGAAACCCATGGTACGATCAGGAGTGTCGTAATGCTACCGATGCGAAAAACACACCGTATAGGATAACCTTGCAGACAGTAGCAACACGTAACGTGATGGAGAATTATCGGGAGAAAAGGAGAGAGGAGAAACGGGTTTTCACAAAAAAGCAGAAAGAACAAGAAACACGTGAGCGTGAGCAAATCGAGATGCACAGGAGTCAAAATGAAGTCCGGACATTTTACTAACGAGTAAAACACCAAACCGAAGGCTTTGGTGCCAGTACATCCTCCTGTAGAGATGAAGAAGGAAAGCTGGTGACAGATACAGACAGCGTATTGAGGATCTGGAAGGAGCATTTTGAAAAGCTTCTGGTATTAAATAGTGGCGTTGAAGAAGTTACCCCAGAACCTATAAGAGATGATGGTATAGAGTGTACACCACCTAGCCAAGACGAGGTCATAAAAGCAATTAATCGGCTCAAGAACAACAAAGCAGCAGGAGCCGATGGGTTACCAACCGAACTATTCATGACTGGTGGCCAAATACTGGTCAGGAGCATGCACCAACTGATTAGTACTATTTGGCTAAATGAATGCATGCCCAATGATTAAAACTTCAGCATCCTGTGTCCGGTGCACAAAAATATTAGACAAGACGATATGTGCCAACTATAGAGGAATATGTCTCCTTCCCATCGCATATAAAGTGCAATCCAGCGTACTGTGTGAACGACTGAAGCCAATGGTCAATGACATCATTGGACAATACCAATGCGGCTTCAGAACAGGCAAATCCACCATTGACCAGATTATCACTCTGCGCCAAATCCTGGAAAAGATCCACGAAAAACACATCGACACATACCACCTATTTGTCGACTATAAAGCCGCATTCTACAGCCCTATCCGTTCAGAGGGGTTTAAAGCTATTTCTACGTTCGGCATCCCTGCAAAATTAATACGGCTATGCAGGATAACTTTAACTGGCACAAGATCAGCAGTTAAAGTCGGAAAGGACCTATCGGAACCCTTCAATACCGAACGAGGATTCAGACAAGGTGACAGTTTGTCGTGTAATCTTTTTAACATCCTACTGGAAAAGGTCATACGAGACGCAAAGGTGAACAGAAATGGCACTCTGTACACCAAACAACACATGTTACTCGCCTACGCCGATGACATCGATATAATTGGTCGAACATTGCGAGCGGTAACAGCCACCTTTGAACAAATTGAAAAGGAGTCTGCCAAAGTGGGTCTGCCAGTAAACGGCAAGAAGACCAAGCTGTTGGTATCAACGCGCAAGACGTCCAGTAGGCTCGGACCAACTGTGGAACTTGAGAACTACAGCTTCGAGGTAGTTAAAGACTTTATATACCTTGGTACCGCCATAAATAAAACGAATGACATAAGTTTTGAAATTCGTAGAAGGATTGTGATGGTCAACCGATGCTACTATGGTCTGAGCAAACAACCCAAAGGAAAGCTACCTCCCGCCAGACCAAACCCACACTTTACAAGACGCTGATACTACCCGTTCTATTCTATGGATCAGAAGCATAGCAGATGAGGCAGCTCTTGAGGTGTTTGAAAGAAAAATTATCCGAAAGATCTACGGGCCGATCGGCGTCGACGGTGAATATCGGCGTCGAATGAACCACGAGCTCTATAAATTATACACGCACATCGACATAGTCACTCGTATTGAGCTGCAGCGACTACGGTGGCTAGGCCATGTTGTGCGGATGAATGAGAATGCCCCAGCTCAAAAGGCATACAAAAACGAGCCTACTGATGTTCCCGTAGAAGGGGAAGGCCACGAATTAGATGGAAATACCATGTAGAAAACAACATCTTGGAACGTGGTCTTCCAAATTGGTGGATTTGCGCACAAGACCGACGCGCTTGGAAATCTTTTTTAAGCTCGGCGTATAGAACAACCGTTCTGTAACAAGCCAGCTAAGTAAATAAGTAATGTCTAAATCTGAACCGATTTTTCCCAATTTCAATAGGGTTCGTCCTTGGGCCAAATAGAAGAGCTGTACATGATCATAAATGCGATCTGTACTTTGTTTACAATATAACATGGACAGACAGACGGACGGACATGCATAAATCGACTCAGAAAGTGATTCTATTCATATTCTCCTTTTGCCTGTTTCAAACACATGCGCAAAGACACAATACCCTGTACTACAATGTGGTAAACGGTATAATTACAGCAATTTGGCTGAAAAACGTATTCAAAATCCCAAAAATACCGAATAGCTCCCGTATAAGGGGGTAGCCCATTGAACTTGAGTCAATATTAATAATTTTGAGTACAAGTATGGGCGAGGCAATGAAAACCTAAAATACTAGATTACAGCCAATTCGGATGAAAAACGTGTCCAAATTACCGCATTTTAGGAGGTACCGTTCAGGAGCTACCCTGAAATGTGCAAACTAGAACCCAAAATACCAAAATGCAGCCAATTCGAAGTACCGAATATTAACGGTAGTCTCCATATAAGGGGCTATCCTTAAACATGAGTCAATATTAATAATTTTCAGTACAAGCAAAATATGGAATTTTGTAAAGCGCCGTAATGTGGTATATCCGATTTTGGCGTAGCTGGTATATCCGCCGTAATGTGGTATATCCGATTTTGGCGTAGCTCTAACTTAAATATTGCGATCTCTATCGTGATTTCAACAGACAGATTTTCGATTACATACAAATGGTACATCAAAGTCCCCGAGTCCACCCGATTGGCATTAAATTTTGCATAGATTTCAGAATGACATATGTATGTGTTGATTTAAATTAATTCATATATTAAATTAATTCATATTCATAATTCATATATATGTAGATTACATAATTAGTTTCATTCGATTCCATTTCAATCGTCCTCCAAAGGTCATATGTACATTCTATTGACAGAATATTGTATATAGGTGTATGTTCCAAAGTGGTAAAGGGTATCATATAGTCCCGTTCCATTTTTAAAGATTCTTAAAGGCAGAAGTTCAGCCAGACCGTTGTAAAACGATTCCGAATTGATTGATACGTACTTAGTATATAGTCATATTGTCATATCACAGTGTATATACCCTCATTAGCAACACAATGAAGTATTCAAACCAGTGAGCGGAGCAGAATAGTCGGACGGGGCCGACCATATGATGCCCTACACAACTTCCACGAAAATCTAACTTTCTGTGGTTATATATTCTGAGCATGGAAAATATTTCGCTATATTTACACCCTCTTGACCGACTAGAGATCAACAAATATTACTAATATTCAGTAAATCACTTCTAATTACTTGTCCAGATTCCCTTCACTGTGGGTTGTGTTATGATGTTCGAATTTCAAATGGTGAACTATATATGGACTAGAAAAAACACAAAAAATTAAGTTTTTGGTCCACCTCATCCCAATATTATTATCTGATCATCACCGAAAATTATAGGCGTTATCCTTTACCATTCCTGGATCGTCATGGAAATTTTCAAAGCGATCCGCGCTGTATTTCCGCCTCCAGTGTGGTAATGTGTTACTAAATAATATCAGAGTTCGTAAGCACGTGTAAATATTTAAATGTAACTCCCGCATCCGAGTACATACGACAATATAATTGGTATCAATTTAAAGGTCAACCACACCTCTTGGATATACTATCAACTTCTCGGCTCTATGTCATTCAGGAGTAAATATATACGCTATAGAATACAAATTTTGTCATTTTTCACACAAAAGTTAGGGTCCATTTGACCCGCTAAATATTGATCGATCTTTATCAAAACAGCCATGCTTATTCTTTGGCCCAATCTCCTTCTCCATGTAGAAATTCGCGGTGTTTGAGCCATAATTGCGGCCTTTAGAGCGACCAGAAAATCAGACAAAAATTTAGTTTTTGGTCCATTTCATCCCCGATCTTTACCAAACACAATAGAGGTGTTCATTGGGCAGAACCGACCCTACATGCAAAATTTCGTGAAGATTGGTCCATAACTGCGGCCTGTATCGTGTTTACAAATTATAATGGACAGACGGACGGACGGACACACATGTCTAGATCGACTCAGCTAGTCAAGATATGACGATCGGTATATTTAAAGGTGGGTCTAGGACCAATATTTCGTGGCGTTACAAACTCTTGGGGCTGCACAAAGCTATAATACCCTGACAACATAGTTGTATAGGGTATAAAGATGTGCCTACTCTCATGCTCCTACACCCAACATAGATTTAATTTGACAATTCCCGAGCGAAGTTACCAACATTTCTTCTAATAATACATTTCACAATTTCTTTCCTCCTCGAAATATTCAACTGAGACTACATAAATTACATATATTCTTAATCAGTATAAAATTCTATGTCGATTTAGTCATGTCCGTCTATATGTGTGTTGAAATCGTTATGGAGCTCAGTGCTAAATGTTTAGAATGTTGCATATTCATTCCATCTACTCCTGATAGGCTTGCAGTTAAAAATGACATATTTCTGTGCACTTTTTAGGGCAGCCCCTATATAATAGTAACCATTTATTTGGTATTTTGATGTCTTCAATCTTATAAGCTGTAATTTTGTACTCAGAATGACAAATTAAATAAATCTTTAAAAACATTTAGTTTTTTTGTCGAACAATATTTTAAATTAGAATTTTCGTTCCACCTAAAAATTTACATTTTCTCCATTTACTTTAAATTTAAACTCCCCTCTCAACATAACCAAACAAAGAGTGCAGTACTTAGATCTCCTTGGCATTAGAGACAAATGACCATCGCAACGATGGCTGTTGGTTCGCTCGTACATTGTACAACTTTATTGTCCTTACACTAAATGAACTTTGTTCCATTTGATATTGTCAAGTGCATCAGTGGCTGATGGCAGCAGCAGCAATGGAAGTAGTAGAAACATCAACCCAACATCAGAAGCAGCATCAGCTCATGGATGTTCAGCTATGAAATTTGCTACTACCGGTTTGTATATCCGTCTGAGGACACAAAAAAAATCGAGAACATAACACAAAAACGAAATATAGCAACAACAACAATGCTTAAGATATTGACAGAAGGGAGATTGCTGCTTTAGTTATATGTCTCATTTTCGGTTTCATCTGCTCCAGAGCCACAAACAACAAAAACAACTATTGTTGGAAGACAGTATTGCTAAAGGAACAGATGCAGCACTGGTGAATGTCCTCTGTCACATTGTATATTATACTCGAAGAAAAAAATGTGTGTTGAATTATGTTTTTTAAGACGATCTATGCATGTCCGTCCGTCTGTCTGTCCATGTTAAATTGTGAACAAAGTACAGGTCGCATTTATGATCCGAATTGGATGAAATTTGGCACAGATCATTTGTTTGGCCCAAGGACGAACCCTATTGAAAGTGGGAAACATCTGTTCAGATTTAGATATAGCTCCCATATATATTTTCGTCCGATTTTATATAAATTTTATACCAAAGTCCCTATATATCTTTCGATTTTCACGACATTTGGCATAGCGTAATGAATTAGCTCTAGAATGATGTGTGTTAAGTTTCCAGAAAATCGGTCCAGATTTAGCTATATCTCCCATATATAGTTTCGCCCGATTTAAGGTAAATGGTGTACCAAAGTCCCAATATATCTTTCGATTTGCACGGAATTTGGTATAGCCTACTGAATTATGTCTAGAATGATGTGTGCTAAGATTCGTGATAATTGGTTCAGATTTAGATATAGCTCCCATATATAGTTTCGCCCGATTTAAGGTAAATGGTATACCAAAGTCCCTATATATATTTCGATTTGCACGAAATTTGGCATGAAGTAATGAATTAGCTCTAGAATGTTGTGTGTTAAGTTTCATGAAAATCGGTCCAGATTTAGATATGGCTCCCATATATATTTTCGTCCGATTTTATGTAAATGGTGTACCAAAGTCCCTATATATCTTTCGATTTGCACGAAATTTGGCATAGCGTACTGAATTAGGTCTAGAATGATGTGCGTTAAGTTTCCTGAAAATCGGTCCAGATTTAGACATAGCCCCCATATATATTTTCGTCCGATTTTATGTAAATGGTGTACCAAAGTCCCTATATATCTTTCGATTTGCATGAAATTTGGCATAGCGTGCTGAATTAAGCCTAAAATGATGTGTGTTAAGTTTCCTGAAAATCGGTCCAGATTTATATATAACTCTCATATATATTTTCGTCCGATTTTATGTAAATGGTATACCATATATAGCATATATATTTATGCTTATAATTGATGTTCATAATTTTGTCCCTGGTCCTTTAAAAATTCAAAAATATAAAAATATTGGTCCTAGACCCACCTTTAAGTATACCGATCGTCATATCTCGACTAGCTGAGTCGATCTAGACATGTGTGTCCGTCCGTCCGTCTGTCCATTATAATTTGTAAACACGATACAGGCCACAGTTATGGACCAATCTTCATGAAATTTTGCATGTAGGATGGGTTCTGGCCAATGAAGACCCCTATTGTTTTTGGGAAATATCTGTTAATATTTAGGGGATGAAATGGACCAAATAATAATTTTTTGTCGGTTTTTCTGGTCGCTCCAGAGGCCGCAATAATGACCCGAAATTTTGCATGGAGAAGGGGATCGGGTCAAAGAATAAGCATGCCTGTTTTGATAAAGATCGGTCAATATTTAGCGGGTCAAATGGAATACAAAATTTGTATTCTATAGCATATTTGTTTACCCCTGAAGAACATAGACCCGTTGATATTATATCCAAGAGGAGTGGTTGACCTTTAAATTAATACCAATTATATTGTTGTATGTGCTCGGATGTGGGAGTTACACCTAAATATTTACAAGTATCTCTGTATTCGTATATTATTTAGTAAACCATTATCACTCTAGAGAGCGGAACTATAGCGCTGATCGCCTTGAAATGTTCCATGATGTTCCAGTTATGGTCAAGGACAACGCCTGTAAGTTTCGGTGATGATCAGATAATAATTTTGGAATGAAGTGGACCGAAAACATAATTGTTTGTGTTATTTTCGAGTCGATCTATAGACCACAGATGAAAGCAGAACATCACAACAAAACCCACGGTGTAGGGAATCTGGACAATAGCTGTACTGAATACTTGTAATATTCGGAGGAATATTACATATTGTGAGGAAGAGGATCTGTTTACCTCTAATCGGGCAAGAGGGTGCAAATATCACGAAATATTGCCCAGGCTAGGAATAAACATCCGCAGAAAATTCGAGTTCCGTGGTAGTTGTGTAGGGTATCGTATGGTCGGCCCCGTCCGACTATACTGCTCCTCTCACTGGTTATTTGATATTTTGGGCTCTCATTGGGTCGTATATATCTTTACTTTTTATACCCTACACAATATTCTCCGTCGTCTATCTGTTAGCACAGCCTATTTAATTAGCCCAAGGACAAAGAGCTTTTAGTATGTAGGGCATGTGTATGTGTAGGGCATCATAAAGACGGCTTTATGACCTTTGAAGTCCAATTCACATACAAAATTCAATATTGTTTTAAATATTATGTGAAATAATTATAAGGAAAGTCGGACTGGGCCGACTATATGATAACCTTCACCGCTTTAGGTATATTTAACAGATGAATCCTAACAGACGTCGCATTATTGAATTGCTTACAATTTCACCATCAATACTCAACTTGAACGAATATTATTGTTTGAGTGTAGAAACTACTATAGCAAATGAAACCTGTGCTAGATTTATATTCTGTGTAGATAGTGATTTTTGGTTCTGTTGTTTTTTTCTGTTCTCTGTTTCGTCTTGACTTTCCTCTCAAAATATTTAAGTTGGCCGTGACTAAACAGTTTAAAGTGCACACATTTATGTAATTTGTATACGATGCAAGTTCCTAATGTTATGATCTTGCAGTACAGATGCATGACGAAGGAAACCCTTCGTTTTCTTACACAGGTATATGAAGACAATAGTGTTTTATACATTTTGCAACATAATAATTGTTGCTGGATTTTTAAAAAAGAAATTTATTGTCATAGCATATCAGGGCGTGGATTTTTAAAAAATACATTTTTTCATAATCTTTCAAGGCATGGATTTTTAAAAAATACATTTTTTCATAATCTTTCAAGGCGTGGATTTTTTTAAATACATTTTTTCATAAATGACATGGATTTTTAAAAAATACATTTTTTCATAAAGGACATGGATTTTTAAAAAATACATTTCTTCATAAAGGACATGGATTTTTAAAAATGCATTTCTTCATAAAGGATTTTTTCATAGTTTTTTAAAAAATAAATTTTTATAAAGGATTTGTTCATAGATTTTTAAAAAAATAATTTTTTTTTCATAAATTACAGGGATTTTTATAAAGATGAATTTTTTGTGTTTTAATTTTTCTATTTGTTAAATTATCACATATTCATGAATTACTGCCGTAATCATGGTATCATTATTTTAATAAATCAAACATGAACCTTTTTTACCACTTAATATCAAACTTTTACTCCCTTTAAGAATTGCCACCACGTCTGTGCTGTTGTCATCTTTCAACAAGAGTGTTAACCTTTCTTCATTTTTTTTTACTTTATCCACTGCTACGCAACGATGATAAATGTACGAATATTAGTATACGATTCATTCATACAGAGGGGTGTGTTCTGATCCTTACCAGGGTTATAATTGCCTTAATTTTTCCTTTGCTAAAAAGCTTTATTGTGTTACAAATCTACAGCAAGTCTGTTAAATAATGCGAGCGTGTTACTTTAATTCATTGCCGAAATGAATCAAATGTTTCAACGGGTCAACGAGCCTTTGATTGACAAAGGACGACAAAACAATTACCCTGGAGTTTGCCTAGAACTGTCAAGTATCTATTATTAACAATTTCGCTAATAAAGATTATCTCAGCCAGGCATTGTTAAATAGAGAGGATTGCAAGGAAAAAGGGAAAGGATAATGATTTAATGTCTGTAAAAAAGTAGAAATTCAACCAGGATGAGTTGTATTTTCTTTGGAAAACCTTCACTTCCGCCAAGTTGAATAAGGTGTGTTAAAAGAAACCTGCATTACAGCTTGGCCGATTACAGTTTTTTACAGAAAGTCCTCGTTTCTACGAAAGTCCTCGTTTCTACTGAAAGTCCTCGTTTCTACTGAAAGTCCTCGTTTCTACTGAAAGTCCTCGTTTCTATGGAAAATCCTCATAAAGTTTTCTATAGAAAATCTTCGTTTCAGCCCGGTTTTCTATAGAAAATCTTCATTTCAGCCTGGCTGAATAAGGTTTTCTATAGAAAATCTTCTATTCAGCCCGGCTGTATAAGGTTTTCTATAGAAAATCTTCAATTCAGCCTGGCTGAATAAGGTTTTCTATAGAAAATCTTCAATTCAGCCTGGCTGAATAAGGTTTTCTATAGAAAATCTTCAATTCAGCCTGGCTGAATAAGGTTTTTTATAGAAAATCTTCAATTCAGCCTGGCTGAATAAGGTTTTCTATAGAAAATCTTCAATTCAGCCTGGCTGAATAAGGTTTTCTATAGAAAATCTTCAATTCAGCCTGGCTGAATAAGGTTTTCTATAGAAAATCTTCAATTCAGCCTGGCTGAATAAGGTTTTCTATAGAAAATCTTCAATTCAGCCTGGCTGAATAAGGTTTTCTATAGAAAATCTTCAATTCAGCCTGGCTGAATAAGGTTTTCTATAGAAAATCTTCAATTCAGCCTGGCTGAATAAGGTTTTCTATAGAAAATCTTCAATTCAGCCTGGCTGAATAAGGTTTTCTATAGAAAATCTTCAATTCAGCCTGGCTGAATAAGGTTTTCTATAGAAAATCTTCAATTCAGCCTGGCTGAATAAGGTTTTCTATAGAAAATCTTCAATTCAGCCTGGCTGAATAAGGTTTTCTATAGAAATTCTTCAATTCAGTTTTTTTGTTTTTTAAAGAACATCTTTTGACTTGACACATTTTTTGCATTTGAATCTTGCAATATTAATATATATAAAATTAACGAAAAACGAACCTTTTCAATTCTGGTTCGAAATCTCATAAAATATGCATAAAATCGATGGAAGACTATAAAACGCTTTTCAACTGTTTAATGATTTATTAATTAGTTTGTTAATATTCATCTTTTGTCGTTCATTCGTCCTTTTCATGGAACTAGAAAACGAAATATGATGCCAGAACTGTAAGGGGAGTGGGGGAGGTAATTGTTTTTACGAATATCTTAAAATTTCTTATTAAAGTAATAAAGATTGTATTACAAAAAAACTGTATAGCCCAAAATTGCTAAGCAACAACTTAACCCTCAACATATTTAATTAAAAAAAAAAGAATGTTGTTCCTCTATATACCGTTTATTATTAATGTGCGAACTGAGGCACACGTTTACTTCGTTTAATGAGCCTGAAAAATGTATCAACACAATTATTGTGTTTATGTTTGTTTAGTCCCAAACGTAGGTCTATTATGACCTAAATGATGTAGACGTAAACATTTTGAGGAAACACCAAATACCAACATAATTAAACATAATTACTTCGACAAAGTAAGTTATGCGTGTTAATCGTTCGGAAGTTGGCCAATGCCGTTAATAGACATCGTAAATTTTGCAAAATTGTATGATATCGATTGTAGACTAAAGTGCTTACGTTTTTAATTTTTTTAAAAATTAATGAAGATGCAGAATGTTTTATAAAAGATTTGCACCTAATCCAACGAAGTTAATTACGAGAAGTAGTATACAGTATTAAACACACCCCTACTAGGAATTCACAATCCTAAGCTTGGATTAGAAAATACACGTTTATACTTGATGGAAGCACAGACTTAAATTATTCATTTTAGAAATTTATAATCGGGCAACTCGAAAGGTATGGCTACATTATTACAAACACCTTCAAATGCTAACACATTTTACTGCGATCACGAAAGGAGGCTATAGGAGCCTCAATGCCATAATCCAGCATAAGCATATATTTCATACACCCGACAAATAACACTGACAATCTGACTTTGACGTCTTTAGACGTTTTCTATTCGATCCGACGTCTTCTATTCGATATGGAAGACTTCTGTCTCAGACTTATTCTTTCCTATAGAAAACCTCTTTCTCAGACGTCTAACCCAGCTCAGCGAACTTGCCTTTCGTGTTTATATTTCTCCTCGCCGACCGTTACAATTTGGCATCGTTTTCTTTAACGTATGGCTTCATTTTCTTTGCACACTATCCTAGTCTCACATATAACCAGGATAAAACAAAATAGTCCATATAGCTTCAAATGGAGAGAATTATATATCTGTCTCTTTGTATTTTCCAATATTTAAAAGTAAATTTGCAATAGCAGCCTTTCTTTCTCAATTTAAAAACCACATCTAAGAACATTGTTCATCAAAAGTGAGTCGGACTGGATTATCAAAATGTACATCTGTGGTTTATTGGTGTGTGTGTGTGTGTGTACATGGGCTTTGGATAGATGTCCATAACAAATATCAACTGCTTGGCTATGTGTGTCAGAGGTCAGTGTGTCCGAGTTCTAGTGTGAGTGAGTGCTTATGTATGAAAGTGTGAATGTGTGAAACAACTTGATTGCAATACAAATGTTGTAAACCTTTGTCAGCATCAAATGTCAACCACATTAAAGTATCAAATTGTGTTATTTTTTGTAATACAAAGAGACCAAATAACAGCAGATGAAGGTAGACAGCCGAGATCGACAACAACAAAAACATACACACACAATTTCAACATATTGAAAGGCAATGACACACTCTATCAACACACATCTATTTACAGAAAAATCACACAAACATGTAAAAAAGATAGGGGTAAATATTTTTGATGTTGGTTTTCGTTTATTTATACGAGGTAAGCAATACAAATTTAGAAACTTTGCTTAGGGGTAAAAATAATCACAAATATTTTACAAACATGGATGATTATTATGAAACATAGAAACAATAGGTATTAATTTACATATACACATAATGTTTATTCATTGTGCTCTCGGTTGAGAGAAGTAACAAACATCCGATATTAATTATACCCTTCATCACAGGGTATTATGTCTTTGTGCATATGTTTGTAACAGGCAAAAGGAAACGAGAGAGACACATGGTTCCTTTTGAGAATAAGCATAGAATCACTTTTTAAGTCGATTTATGCATGTCCGTCCGTCCGTCTGCCCGTCTGTCTGTCCATGTTAAATTGTAAACAAAGTACAGGTCGCATTTAAAATCCGAATTGGATGGAATTTGGCATAGGTCAATTATTTGGGCCAAGGACGAACCCTACCGAATTTGGGAAAAATCGGTTCAGATTTAGATATAGCTCCCATATATAGTTTAGTCCGATTTAAGGCAAATAGGTCTCCAAAGTCCCTATATATCTTTCGATTGGCACGAAATTTGACACAGTGTAAATAATTAAGTCTAGAATGATGTGTGTCAAGTTTCCTGAAAATCGGTTCAAATTTGGATATAGCTCCCATATATATTTTCGTCCGATTTAAGGTAAATGGTGTACTAAAGTCCCTATATATCTTTCGATTTGCACGAAATTTGACACATCGTAATGAACTAGGTCTACAATGATGTGTGTTAAATTTCCTGTAAATCGGTTCAGATTTGGATATAGCTCCCATATATATTTTCGTCCGATTTAAGGTAAATGGTGTACCAAAGTCACTATATATCTTTCGAAATTTTGCACAGCGTGATAAAATAGGTCTAAAATGATGTGTGTCAAGTTTTGTGAAAATCGGTTCAGATTTGGATATAGCTCCGACATATAGTTTCGCCCGATTTAATGTAAATGGGGTACCAATATCTCTATATATTTTTCGATTTGCACGAAATTTGGTGTCGCCTACTGAATTAGGTCTAGAATGATTTGTGCTAAGTTTCACGAAAATCGGTTCAGATTTAGATATATCTCCCATATATAGTTTCGACCGATTAAGGTAAATGGTGCAATATTAATATATATAAAATTAACGAAAAACGAACCTTTTCAATTCTGGTTCGAAATCTCATAAAATATGCATAAAATCGATGGAAGACTATAAAACGCTTTTCAACTGTTTAATGATTTATTAATTAGTTTGTTAATATTCATCTTTTGTCGTTCATTCGTCCTTTTCATGGAACTAGAAAACGAAATATGATGCCAGAACTGTAAGGGGAGTGGGGGAGGTAATTGTTTTTACGAATATCTTAAAATTTCTTATTAAAGTAATAAAGATTGTATTACAAAAAAACTGTATAGCCCAAAATTGCTAAGCAACAACTTAACCCTCAACATATTTAATTAAAAAAAAAAGAATGTTGTTCCTCTATATACCGTTTATTATTAATGTGCGAACTGAGGCACACGTTTACTTCGTTTAATGAGCCTGAAAAATGTATCAACACAATTATTGTGTTTATGTTTGTTTAGTCCCAAACGTAGGTCTATTATGACCTAAATGATGTAGACGTAAACATTTTGAGGAAACACCAAATACCAACATAATTAAACATAATTACTTCGACAAAGTAAGTTATGCGTGTTAATCGTTCGGAAGTTGGCCAATGCCGTTAATAGACATCGTAAATTTTGCAAAATTGTATGATATCGATTGTAGACTAAAGTGCTTACGTTTTTAATTTTTTTAAAAATTAATGAAGATGCAGAATGTTTTATAAAAGATTTGCACCTAATCCAACGAAGTTAATTACGAGAAGTAGTATACAGTATTAAACACACCCCTACTAGGAATTCACAATCCTAAGCTTGGATTAGAAAATACACGTTTATACTTGATGGAAGCACAGACTTAAATTATTCATTTTAGAAATTTATAATCGGGCAACTCGAAAGGTATGGCTACATTATTACAAACACCTTCAAATGCTAACACATTTTACTGCGATCACGAAAGGAGGCTATAGGAGCCTCAATGCCATAATCCAGCATAAGCATATATTTCATACACCCGACAAATAACACTGACAATCTGACTTTGACGTCTTTAGACGTTTTCTATTCGATCCGACGTCTTCTATTCGATATGGAAGACTTCTGTCTCAGACTTATTCTTTCCTATAGAAAACCTCTTTCTCAGACGTCTAACCCAGCTCAGCGAACTTGCCTTTCGTGTTTATATTTCTCCTCGCCGACCGTTACAATTTGGCATCGTTTTCTTTAACGTATGGCTTCATTTTCTTTGCACACTATCCTAGTCTCACATATAACCAGGATAAAACAAAATAGTCCATATAGCTTCAAATGGAGAGAATTATATATCTGTCTCTTTGTATTTTCCAATATTTAAAAGTAAATTTGCAATAGCAGCCTTTCTTTCTCAATTTAAAAACCACATCTAAGAACATTGTTCATCAAAAGTGAGTCGGACTGGATTATCAAAATGTACATCTGTGGTTTATTGGTGTGTGTGTGTGTGTGTACATGGGCTTTGGATAGATGTCCATAACAAATATCAACTGCTTGGCTATGTGTGTCAGAGGTCAGTGTGTCCGAGTTCTAGTGTGAGTGAGTGCTTATGTATGAAAGTGTGAATGTGTGAAACAACTTGATTGCAATACAAATGTTGTAAACCTTTGTCAGCATCAAATGTCAACCACATTAAAGTATCAAATTGTGTTATTTTTTGTAATACAAAGAGACCAAATAACAGCAGATGAAGGTAGACAGCCGAGATCGACAACAACAAAAACATACACACACAATTTCAACATATTGAAAGGCAATGACACACTCTATCAACACACATCTATTTACAGAAAAATCACACAAACATGTAAAAAAGATAGGGGTAAATATTTTTGATGTTGGTTTTCGTTTATTTATACGAGGTAAGCAATACAAATTTAGAAACTTTGCTTAGGGGTAAAAATAATCACAAATATTTTACAAACATGGATGATTATTATGAAACATAGAAACAATAGGTATTAATTTACATATACACATAATGTTTATTCATTGTGCTCTCGGTATTAATTTTAGTAACAAACATCCGATATTAATTATACCCTTCATCACAGGGTATTATGTCTTTGTGCATATGTTTGTAACAGGCAAAAGGAAACGAGAGAGACACATGGTTCCTTTTGAGAATAAGCATAGAATCACTTTTTAAGTCGATTTATGCATGTCCGTCCGTCCGTCTGCCCGTCTGTCTGTCCATGTTAAATTGTAAACAAAGTACAGGTCGCATTTAAAATCCGAATTGGATGGAATTTGGCATAGGTCAATTATTTGGGCCAAGGACGAACCCTACCGAATTTGGGAAAAATCGGTTCAGATTTAGATATAGCTCCCATATATAGTTTAGTCCGATTTAAGGCAAATAGGTCTCCAAAGTCCCTATATATCTTTCGATTGGCACGAAATTTGACACAGTGTAAATAATTAAGTCTAGAATGATGTGTGTCAAGTTTCCTGAAAATCGGTTCAAATTTGGATATAGCTCCCATATATATTTTCGTCCGATTTAAGGTAAATGGTGTACTAAAGTCCCTATATATCTTTCGATTTGCACGAAATTTGACACATCGTAATGAACTAGGTCTACAATGATGTGTGTTAAATTTCCTGTAAATCGGTTCAGATTTGGATATAGCTCCCATATATATTTTCGTCCGATTTAAGGTAAATGGTGTACCAAAGTCACTATATATCTTTCGAAATTTTGCACAGCGTGATAAAATAGGTCTAAAATGATGTGTGTCAAGTTTTGTGAAAATCGGTTCAGATTTGGATATAGCTCCGACATATAGTTTCGCCCGATTTAATGTAAATGGGGTACCAATATCTCTATATATTTTTCGATTTGCACGAAATTTGGTGTCGCCTACTGAATTAGGTCTAGAATGATTTGTGCTAAGTTTCACGAAAATCGGTTCAGATTTAGATATATCTCCCATATATAGTTTCGACCGATTTAAGGTAAATGGTGTACCAAAGTCCCTATTTGGTATAGCCCACTGAATTAGGTCTAGAATAATGTGTGCTAAGTTTCGTGAAAATCGGTTCAGATTTAGATATAGCTCCCATATATAGTTTCGCCCGATTTTAGGTATATGGTCTACAAAAGTCCTTATATATCTTTTGATTTACACTATATTTGGTATAGCCTATTGAATTAGGTCTAGAATGATGTGTGCTAAGTTTCGTGAAAATCGGTTCAGATTTAGATATAGCTCCCATATATAGTTTCGCCCTATTTTAGGTAAATGGTGTACCAAAGTCCCTGAAAATCATTTGATTTGCACTAATTGTGGCATAGCGTATTGAATTAAGTCTAGATTAACGTGTGCTTAGCTTCGTGGAAATCGGTTCATGTATTTTCCATGTATTTTTGTGAACAAAGTACAGGTCGCATTTATGATCCGATTTGGATGAAATTTCACACATGTCACTTATTTGGCCCAAGGACGAACCCTATTGAAATTGGAGAAAATCGGTTCAGATTTAGATATAGTTCCGACATATATTTTCGTCCGATTTAATGTAAATGGGGTACCAAAATCCCAACATATTTTTCGATTTGCACGAAATTTGGTGTAGCCTACTGAATTAGGTCTAGATGTGTACTAAGTTTCGTGAAAATCGGTTTAGATTTAGATATATCTCCCATATATAGTTTCGCCCGATTTAAGGTAAATGGTGCACCAAAGTCCCTGAAAATCATTTGATTTGCAAGGATTTTAGTATAGCCTACTGACTTAGGTCTAGAATGATGTGTGCTAAGTTTCGTGAAAATCGGAGCAGATTTAGATATAGCTCCCATATATAGTTTCGCCCGATTTTAGGTAAATTATGTACCAAAGTCTCTGAAAATCATTCGATTTGCACGAATTTTGGCATTGCGTATTGAATTAAGTCTAGAATGATGTGTACACCTCCTATATATATATATTTGAAAATCATTTGATTTGCACGAATTGTGGCATAGCGTATTGAATTAAGTCTAGAATTGCGTGTGCTTAGTTTCGTGAAAATCGGTTCAGGTGTAGATATAGCTTCCATACATAGTTTCGTCCGATTTTAGGTAAATGGTGCACCAAAGTCTCTGAAAATCATTCGATTTGCACGAATTTTGGCATTGCGTATTGAATTAAGTCTAGAATGATGTGTACACCTCCTATATATATATATTTGTTCGATTTTAAGTAAATTGTGCTTTAAAGATCCGTAGCTAGGCCGATTGACACAACGTACTGAAATTAATATAAATTAATCTCTGGCAAGTTTGCTTCAAATCGGTTCAGGTATAGATATATCGTAGCTTCCATATATAATTTCGACTTATTTGAGTTAATTGTACACCAAATAATCAATAGGTGTCTGATTGAGGTTACATTTTAAACCGTGCAGCATGCCGAATAGCGTGTGTCAAGTTTGCTTTAAATCGATTTACAAAAATCTGTCCCACTGTGCGCAAACGACTCTAAACTTGCCCAAATGAAATGAAATTTAGCAAATTCATGTCAAAATTTCTTCAAAAAGGCGACGTCTTCTCGGATACATATGTAGAAATACCCAAAGTGGCCTACCCAAAGTGGTCTTTTCCGACTTTACTGCTTTCCTTACTGGTTTTGAGATAAATTGGGTACATCTCTCTTTCTGCTGAAGTTTTTAAAGTTCCGTTTTCGAAAAAGATCAAAATCCCTATCAGGTCATTTATTGAAGCGGAAATGACCCACAGAAAATGCGATTAAATCCGCGATATTTTCAATTACCTTTTGTTTTTGTAAAAATTCGTGTTTTTGGAAGGCCAGTTCCCGCCGTTCTAGCAGATTGATTTTCAGGAAGAAGATTTTATTTAATCCGAAACGTAAAAAACGTTACTGATCGCGGGTACCCATATCATTCAGTTGACAGATCTAAAAATTTGGTCCGAAAAATAGTTTTTGTTTTTAGAAATTTGATCGCACAAAATTTTCACCTTCAGATGAATATTACTCTGCAGCTGTGCATACCACATACACAAAATGTATACCAAATCACTCAGATTCGCGACTACAATAAACTTATAATCGATTTCTAGAAATTCCAGATAACATTTTGAAAAATAATACACCAGAGACGTAGTCCCCATTTTGTTGGCTCCTACTTTTTGACAAGAATACCGTGAAATGAGTGGCTTAGTAACAAATCGATAGAAAGCATAAAAAAACTGGTTCGCCTCAACTATCAATAAACATGTCATTCGTTTGTTACAATGGGAAAAAATTATGGAAATCGATTTAAAGCAAATATCACTCGGACACCCGTTGAAGAAGTCGGAAATATATATGGGCTACATCTGTACTTCTACACGCAATTACGTCATTTTATTCTGAAAAACATGAAGAGTTTTTTTGCAACATTTATTTAAAATCGGAAGGAAATATATATGGGAGCAATATCTAAATCCGAACAGATTTCAGCAAAACTTGACACATGTTAAGTTACACAAACTTCAGAATGTTGTGCAAAATTGTGTGGCAATCGGACTAACTTTGGGTCTTAAAATCGGACAATTTTCAGGAAACTTTACACACATCATTCTAAATTCAATTCGCTATGTACGCTATGTCAAATTTCGTGCAATATTAAAAATTAAAATTAAATCGGAAGAAAATTTGAATGGCAAATGACGTATGCTAAGTTTCGTGAAATCGGAGGATATATCTCATATATAGTTTCGCCCGATTTTAGGTCAATGGTCTACAAAAGTCCCTAAATATCTTCCGATTTGCACGATATTTGGTACAGCCTCTTGAATTAGGTCTTGAATGATGTGTCAAATTTCGTCCAAATCGAAAGATATATAGGGACTTTGGTACACCATTTACATTTAATTCTGAACCGATTTGCACGAATCTTAACACACATCGTTCTAGAGTTTATTCCGTACGCTATTCCAAATTTCGTGCAAATCGAGGGATGTATAGGGTCTTTGGTACACCTTTTACATTAAATCGGTCGAATATATATATGGGAGCTATATCTAAATCTGAACCGAATTTCAAGAATTTTTACACACATCATTCTAGATTTAATTCAGTACGCTATGTTAAATTTCATGCAAATCGGAGGATAAATTGGAACGTTGGTAAACCATTTACATTAAATCAGATGAAAATATATACGGGAGCTACATCTAAATCTGAACCGCATTTTTCCCCAATTTCAATAGGGTTCGATGAAGTGTGGCAAATTTCATCCATTTCGGATCATAAATGCGACCTGTATTTTGTTTACAATGTATCACCATACTGTAAATATTGGTCCGATGGAGACCAATATTGGCAGAGTCCTAACTTAGGGCCAGATTGATGTATGCGAAGTTTTGTTGGAATCAGATTTAGATATAGTGCATCACACTCCCAATATTGGTCCAATTGAGACAAATATAGGTCTAGATTGATATTTTCCAAGTTTTGTTGAAATCGGTTCAGATATAGATTCCCATATATAGTTTCGTCCGATGTTATGTAAGTGGATCACCGATCAATCAATCGATCAATATTGTCAGTATGTCAATATTGGTCCGATTGAGACAACATTTTTCACTGAGACCTGATTTAGGCAAGATTGATATATGCGAAGTTTTGTTGGAACCGGTTCAGAGTTTGATATACCTCCCATACATAGTTTCGTCCGATTTTATTTAAAGGGCACACCGAGGAATGTATGTTTGTTCTATATTCACGAAATTAAGCAGCGGGTATGGAATTTAGTCTAGAATGATTTAGTTAAGTTTGAAATCGGTTCAGATTTAAATATAGCTTATATGTATATATATATATATATTTTAGTCCCATTTTATGTAAATGGTGCACCATAGATCCTTTTTTTCACGATATTTTGTTGTTGAAATCGGTTCGGATATAGATATAGTTCCCTTATATGGAGGAGCCTATGTCAGTTCAGAAGTTTCAGGTTTATATATAGCTTCCATATATATTTTCTTTCGATTTCATTAAAATGATATATCAAATAACTAAAGTTTGTCCGCTTAGGACGAATTAGTGCACAACGTAACAAATCCAGCCTAGAATAAAGTGTATTGGATTTTGTGTCGAGATAAATTTTGGATAGGGCACTGTGTTGCAGCATACCAAATTGTGGATGCCAAGGTTGCTCAAATTCGTCCATTTATATAGAGATTTTATACATATTTTGCTCGATAATTGACATTCAATTTTTCATATTTTGAGATTGGTATGTGTATGGGTTTATAATTTAGTTCAAATAGCTGTGTACTTCACGCAGTTCATTTCGTCCGATTCCAAAGATGCTATGTCTATTCTATCTAAAGGATTATGTACATATGAGCATCTCTTGCATGTATCTGAAGTGATGAAGGGAATAATATAGTCGGCCCAGTCCGACTTTTGAATTTCCCTTACTGCTATTAAATTAGAACTAATTCTTTTGAATATTCGAGGTGGCGTTGTATGGGGGTTAACCTAAAAGGAGAATCGCCATTGAAATTGTTTAATACATAATATCCTAGGAGTGGGAGTAATGTATGTGCAAAACATATACAAACTTATATGTACTTTTAAATTGCTTACGAATTCAAATATTAATAATAATACATCCACCAAAACTTTAGAAGGCAACAAGTGAAAAAGTGTTAAGTTCGGCCGGGCCGAACTTTGGATACCCTCCACCATAGATATACTGGCAGGTACTTGAAATGAAAATATAGGGAACATACAAAAAATTGACCTATACCGACATTTCTACAAACCGATAATATATATACAATAATTTTTAATAGAAAATTATACCCTCAGCCTTATGGCTAATTAGTGTGTATACACTTTCACACGGTGAAAATGTGCCTCATCGAAATATTGGTTCTAGACCCCATGTTTCTTGAGACCGAATCCGTTTCAGAAAAATTTGATTTCATCCCATCTTATTATATCTTCCAAACTTAGGTCAAGTCCGAATTTGGAGAATATCGGTCCATGCCTTCTGGTACCTCCCACACAGGGGCTACGGCTAAGCCTAAATGAGGGCTATAGTTCACATATAGTTCATTATAGAACCGTACGTTATAGTTTTCAGTGAAAAACACGCCCAAGAACCTCAAATTGCCGAAATTTGGGGGTACCCTTATATGGGAGCTACCAGAAAAAATGGACCTATACTCATAATTTTTTGTGGAGTGATTTGGAACCTATTTATAACTCAACGTACTAAATTACAGCCAATTCGGTGGAAAAATACGACCAAAACCCCCAAAATACCGAAAATTGGGGGCACCTTATATGGGGGGCTACCAGAAAAAATGGACCTATATTCATAATTTTTGTGGAGTGATTTGGAACCTATTTTTTACTCAAAGTACTAAATTACACCCAATTCGGTGGAAAAATATTACCAAAACCCCAAAAATACTGAAAATAAGGAGGTACCGTTATATGGGGGCTACCAGAAAAAGTGGACCTATATTTATAATTTTTTATGGCGACATTTAGTACGCACGTGGACCGATATATCCCATCTTCGAACTTAACCTGCCTGCAGACAAAAGACAACACTATGCAAAATTTCAACACCCTATCTAAATTCCTTCGGAAGATAGCGTGATTACAACAGACGGACATACGGACAGACGGACATGGCTAGATCGTCTTTAAAATTTTGATTTAAATAAATTTTAAATTTAAAATTTTACCCTGATCAAGAATATATATACTTTATAAGGTCGGAAATGAATATTTCGGTGAGTTACAAACGGAATGACAAAATTAATATACCCTCCATACTATGGTGGAGGGTATAAAAAGAGAAACAGGACTTTAATAATAATATTTTATTAGCATTTAATTCAGATAATCAATTCATTTATTACTATACTGAATAGCTTTGCAATGCTAAAGGGTATGGTATCATAATCACATTGCATAATCCCCATAAATTGAAATTTGGCACAGACTACTGAATTAGGTCCAGAATGATGTGTGCCAAGTTTCGAGAAAATCGGTTCAGATTTAGATATAGCTCCCATATATAGTTTCGCCCGATTTAAGGTAAATGGGGCACCAAAGTCCCTCTATATCTTTCGATTTGCATGAAATTTGGCACAGAGTACTGAATTAGGTCCAGAATGATGGTGCGCCAAAGTCCCTATATATCTTTCCATTTGCACGAAATATGGATGACGTATTGAATTGAGCGTAGAGCGATGTCTGCCAAGTTTCGTGATAATCGGTTCAGATCTATATATATATATATATTTTTTGTCCGATTTAATTTAAATAATGTGCCAAAGTTCTTATGTTGCATAGTCCAGAATTTTGTGTGCCAAGTTTCGTAAAATTGGGTTGGGATTCAGATATAGCTGATATGAAGTAATTGACGCACCAAGAAACCAATATATGACTGATAGGAACTAAACGTACCGAAATTAGTATAACTTAACCTGTGACAAGTTTCGTTGACATCGTTTCATATTTGGATATAGCTTCTATATATACTTTCGTCCGATTTCAAGTAAATTCTACATCAAACTCCTCATGTTTGTCAGATTGACATCAAATTTTGCACAACGTACAAAATTGAGCCTATAATAACGTAGTTACGTTTTCTAGAAGTACAGACATAGCCCAACGGATGACCTATTGATATTTGTTTGAAGTCGATTTACTACTTTCCTTACTGGTTTTTATTATATTGTTATAAGTATGAATTTAATACGCACCTCGTAAGCCGCATAGTTGAGCAATGCATGCTAGATTTTCAAATGAAATTCTACCTAAATACTGTACCCATATACGTTTGAAGACACACTTCTCAGGAATGTTTATTTCTTCGCCATTTCTTTCCATGAATCTTTTTTACATTGCAGATTTTTCAGAGGACTATAGTCTATAGTCTGTAACCTATGTACTCCATCCCTTCCCTATTAAATATTCCAAAAAAAAAAACTTTAAACAAATACTGAAATGTATTGTATCTCTGTCCACACTTTAAACTGTTTGTTGTCCACAAAAACTACAAATAGAGAAAACTTTTAAAATGCAGATGTTTAAAATTTTTGTTTTGTACACAAGATATATGTATATATTTACATAACCCGTTGGTATACCAATAAAAAATGCAAAATCTAGATAACATAAATATTTGTTAGACCATATTATGTATTGTTCCACTTTAGCTCTCTATGTATCCTTTGACAATATAACTTAATTGACCAGACAACATGGGTTTGACACTTAGGCTGATAATAAAATTAACATCATTGACAGGGATTTCTGAATGTTGTTTAAAATGAAAAAAAAAATAGTTAGTTTGCAATTAAGGCAATTTATAAAAACATATAAATGGATGAGGTTATACGCCACAAACCATTTCGAACGTTACATATTCCATGAGTATTCCAAAAGGATAAAGGCACAGGTAGAAACGGAACGGAAAAATATAATTTTTAATGCCGGCATTTAGAAAGTGGAAAATGTACATATGATATTTTTCGAAATGTCAGTATTTTAATACCATAATGGGAATTTCCAGACTATTTTTTGGAATATGCGGATAAAATCTTTATCAGATATCGCGGATACATATGAAATCCATATGAATATCTCATACACACCCTATTTGAAAAGTTAAACGGATTTTCAGCAAAATTGATTTTATATTTATACCGGTCTTTCAACAAATGAGACAGAAATATTTATTGATACCGACGTATAACTGGGACCTGACAAAACCGTACAAAGGTCAGGCTAAATGTACTCTTCAATTATACTTCAAATTTTGGGTGAGGGTGACTCTTGGTCCGAAGGAGACAGATAAGGCTGGGTTTATGGACGGTGCGAAAAGTACCAAAAGTACTAAATGTGGTACCATTTGAATTGGGCTAACTCTGTGATATAAGTGTCACTGATTGAGTGTAGAATAGATGCAGCAAAGGGGTTTTTGGATATTCGAACTATAAGCCTCCTAAAGGTACTAAAATGTACTAAATTTGCTACAATATAATAATTCCTAAAAAAATTGGAATGCGAATTAAGGTTGAGCGGTAGGGTCGATATAAGAAGGTGGTTTTGAAAACGTACGTGCTCATATATACGAAAAGTACTAAACACTGCTAAATTTGGTACAATTTGAATTTGGAGAAACGGATGGAGCTGGAATCCTGAAATTTGAAATTAACATTATAGTCGATGTGTAGGATTGGGATATGTAGGTAGTTACAGACATTTTTAACATATGTGTACAAAAAGTACCGGGGTCGTACGCAGGATTTAATTTGGGGGCCGATTGTGCGAAATGAAAAAAGTCAAAGGAAGGGCATTACTAATCGTGAAAATATATTAAATCTAACAATATTTGATATTCATTAGGCTCACAAAAATGCATAACTTCACTATTCTTAATGTATTGCGTATATATTAAACGTTTTGCATATTAAAACCAGGAAGGAAAGTAGTAAAGTCGGACTGGGCCAACTATATGATACACTTCACCATTTTGCTATATTCTATATACGTATCCCAATAGACGTCGCCTTTCCCAAGGAACGTGGATATGAAATTGAACGAACTTAAATATCGCATATTTAAGTTTCGTTAGCTAAAATGCAAAAAGGCGTAACTAACAAAAAATTGAAAATTGACTTTTTGAATGAATATTGTGAATGTCAATAAACTACATGTGTTGACAAAGTTTTACACGTCTGCGGTCAAAAAAGGTGCTTCTATTAACAAAAAACAAAAAGACGTAACTACAAATGGGTTTATTTTATAAATGCAAAAAGGCGTAACTAACAAAAAATTCACGTTTTTACTTATATATATACATATATATATATATATCATCATTCTAGTTTTAATTCAGTACGCTGTGCCAAATTTCGTGCTAATCGAATGATTTCTAGGTAGTTTGGTACACTCTTTACCTTAAGTCGGACAATAAATCGGAAAAATCCGAACCTTGGGCCAAATAAATGAGCTGTGCCAAATTTCATCCAATTCGAACCAAAAATGCGACCTGTACTTTATTTACAATTTAACATGGGCGGACGGGCGGACGGACGGACGGACGGACATGCAAAAATCGACTTAAAAAGTGATTCTATACATATTCTCAAAAGGAACATGTGTCTATCTCGTTTCCTTTTGCCTGTTACAAACATATGCACAAAGACACAGTACCCTGTACCACAGTGTGGTGAAGGATATAATGAATTCTTTATTATGTTTTTATACCCTTCACCACACTGTGGTACAGGGTATTATGTATTTGTGCATATGTTTGTAACAGGCAAAATTAATCGAGATAGACCCATGGTTCCTTTTGAGAATATGCATAGAATCACTTTCTGTGTCGATTTTTGCATGTCCGTCTGTCCGTCCGTCAAAATTTTGTGCCGATTGGACCCACCTTAGTGAAGCATTTATATCGAACTTCTAGGTAATTCTAACTACAGTACGTTGTGCAAAATTTGTGTCAATCGGACGAAAATATATATGGGAGATATATCTAAATCTCGATCGATTTTCACGAACCTAAACATACATCATTTTAGACCTAAATCATTACGATATGCCGAATTTCGTGGAAATCGAAAGACATATAGGGACTTTGGTACACCATTTACATTAAATCAGACGAAAATATATGTGGGAGCTATATCTAAATCTAAATCGATTTTCACGAAATTTAACACATATCGTTCTAGACTTAATTCAGTACGCTGTACAAATCGAGTGATAAATAGGGAATTTGGTGCAAATGGAATGATAAATAGGATTTAGGTGAACCCTTTGTCTTAAATCGGACGAATATATATATGGGAGCTATATCTAAATCTGAACCGATTTTCACAAAAATATCCCAAATTTCGAGCAAATCGAAAGATATTTAGGGACTTTGGAGACCCATTTACTTTAAATCGGACGAAAACACATATGGGAGCTATATCTAAATCTGGACCGATTTTCACGAAACTTAGCACACATCATTCTGGACCTAATTCAGTACTCTATGCCTAATTTCGTGCAAATCGAATGATATATAGGGACTTTGGTGCATCATTTACCTTAAATCGGACGAAACTATATATGGGAGTTATATCTAAATCTGAACCGATTTTCTCGGAACTTGGCACACATCATTCTGGACCGAATTTAGTACTCTATGCCAAATTTCATGCAAATCGAATGATATATATGGACTTTGACGCACCATTAACCTTAAATCGGACGAAACTATATATGGGACCTATATCTAAGTCTGAACCGATTTTCTCGGAACTTGGCACACATCATTCTGCACCTAATTAAGTACTCTATGCCGAATTTCGTGCAAATCGAAAGATATTTAGGGACTTTGGTGCCCCATTTACCTTATATCGGACGAAAATATATATGGGAGCTATATCCAAATCTGAACCGATTTTTCCCAATTTCAATAGGGTTCGTCCTTGGCCCAAATAAGTGACTTGTGCCAAAGTTCATCCAAATCGGATCATAAATGCGACCTGTACTTTGTTTACAATTTAACATCTACAGACGGACGGACGGACGGACATGCATAAATCGACTCAGAAAGTGATTCTATGTATATTCTCAAAAGGAACCATGTGCCTATCTCGTTTCCTTTTGCCTGTTACAATCATATGCACAAAGACATAATACCCTGTACCACAGCGTGGTGAAGGGTATAAAAATATATAAAAAGTACAATCGGACTGAAAAAAGTACACTTTTTATTGAAAGACAGTACAATTTAAATAATTTCGTTTCGCATCCCTGCTATATACCTATCTACCAGTAATAGTAAGGCATTTACCACTCCATATTGTAGTAAGTTTGGCAGAAGGTTAAAATACCATAAATGTGTACCTTTTAAACTGTATACAAATAGTTATCTACGTGAACTTTACTATGTTAATAACATATAACCTCCACACTATGGAGTATATTTATAAATGGCGGCTGTGTATTGAAATAAATTTCTTATATTTTCATTTGACTTATATATTTCAACAAAGGTCGTCAACCTATTATTTTATTTAATGTATTCTAATGAAAATACTACAAAAGTGATTACCAATAAAATTATCACCAGTGACGCTATCTAATTGGCATTAAAAATAAACTGGCATTATAATGAGTCGTCTGTCGAGTCGTGTAAGTATCTATAAAATAAAAAAAAAATGTTTATTGGGATGGTCATAGATATTAAAAAAATAAATATAAGAAAAGAATTATTAATTACGACAACTTTCATCTATGTAATGTTGAAAAAGAATTGTTATGTATTTATAAAAATTGAACGATAAGACAACTTCCTGTCAGGTTAAATGAATTCTGCCACCATTAATTAGCAGAAATCCCAACCCAATTAGGAACATATAGACTACAGTGTATAGGAAAACAAAATCAATTACTTAACTAACAATAGGGCAGGAAAAATATAGCTTTTCCCAAAAAAAAAAAAAATTCAATTATTCCAATAGCATAATAGATAGCTATGATTTCGATCTATCCTAAACTAAGGTTAAAGTACTTTCAACATCATCATCATCATCATTGTCTGAATGGCTTTGTTAAGCAACTGAACGACTGAACAACAAACACACAGCCAACTGTATTTGTGTGTCAAAGATGTCTAATTGAACTCAGCTGAGGTCGATGCTATTCATTCAGCCCAGTTACAAAGTTACAGCGGTCGATACATATACACATACTGGCCTTTGTATGTTTTGAAGAGTGTAGGTTTGTATTCACTCTATGGCACTCAGTGGTATCATTCCTTAACGTTTAGCACTTATTGTGGCTAAAGATATACATAGACTTATTCTTAAGTTTATTGCGAATGAAAGGCGAAGAAGGCACAACTAAAGACTATAGAAATAGATTCTGGGATGCCCCCATGTTATACAAAGTGGTTGTTTATTTACTCGTATGTTAGTGTGCATATATGAGGGAGTACCAAACATACAATATGAAATTAATGGCTTTCATAACCAATTAATTTTGAAGTTTAATATCATTATTTTAAGAATAAGAAGCGGTGGACACAATACTAAGATTTTAATTAAAATAGACATTAAAGCAACAACGGATTTAAGAGTTTAATAATAAGGGCAGCGGGGTAGTGTTGAAACTAGAACTTAAGGTAAAGATTTTATTTTAAAACCCAGTAAGGAAAGCAGTAAAGTCGGACTAGGCCAACAATATGATACCCTTCACCACTTTGGGTATATTGTACATATGTATCCGCTCCGAGGAACATACGCAAGCCTTTCTGCAACCTATGATAAATTTAATTTCATTCGGGCAGATTTAAAGTCGACTTCGTACCATGGGACAAATTTGTGAAAAAAAACCTATAGCAAAATTAATACACGCTATTCGGTCGCCGCACTGTTAAAATTTTAATTTCATTCAGACATCCATTTGAAATACACATGGAAGCTATGACAGCATCTACAACAATTTCAACAAAACGCAATAACGTTATTCAAGTATCAACTTGATACGTTGTGCAAAAAATCGTGTTTATCGGAAAAACATTAGAAGGTTGGTGCACCATTTATGTAAAATCGGACGAATATATACGTATATGTGGGAGCTATATCGAAACCAGAACCGATTTTTCCGAAACTTAGCACACATCATTCTAGAATTAATTCAGTACGCTGTGCCAAATTTCATGCAAACCGGAATGTATATAGGAACTTTGGTGCATCATTTATATAGAATCGGAAACTATATATGGGGGCTATATCTAAATCTGAACCGATTTTCACTAAACTTTGCACACATCATTCTAGACCTAATTCAGTACTCTATGCCAAATTTCGTGCAAATCGAATGATATATAGGGACTTTGGTGCACCATTTACCTTAAATCGGACGAAGCTATATATGGGAGCTATATCTAAATCTAAAACGATTTTCTCGAAACTTGGAACACATCATTACGGACCTAATTCAGTACTCTATGCCAAATTTCGTGCAAATCGAATGATATATAGGGACTTTGGTGCACCATTTACCTTAAATCGGACGAAGCTATATATGGGAGCTATATCTAAATCTAAAACGATTTTCTCGAAACTTGGAACACATCATTCTGGACATAATTCAGTACTATATGCCAAATTTCGTGCAAATCGAATGATATATAGGTACTTTGGTGCACCATTTACCTTAAATCGGACCGAACTATATATTGGAGCCATATCTAAATCTGAAACGATTTTCTCGAAACTTGGAACACATCATTCTGGACCTAATTCAGTACTCTACGCCAAATTTCGTGAAAATCGAATGATATATAGGTACTTTGGTGCACCATTTACCTTAAATCGGACGAACCTATGTATGGGAGCTATATCTAAATCTGAACCGATTTTCTCGAAACTTGGCACACATCGTTCTGCACCTAATTCAGTACTCAATGCCAAATTTCATGCAAATCGACAAATATAGAGCAACTTTGGTGCCCCAATTTACCTTAAATCGGACGAAAATGTATATGGGAACTATATCTAAATCTGAACCGATTTTTTCCAATTTCAATAAGGTTCGTTTTTGGGTCAAATAAGTGACTTGTGCCAAATTTCATCCAAATCGGATTATAAATGCGACCTGTACTTTGTTTACAATTTAACATCTACAGACGGACGGACGGACATGCATAAATCGACTCAGAAAGCGATTCTATGCATATTCTCAAAAGGAACCATAGGTCTATCTCGTTTCCTTTTACCTGTTACAAACAGATGCACTAAGACATAATACCCTGTACCACAGTGTGGTAAAGGGTATAAAAAGAATATGGTTCAAGAACCTCAAAATACCGAACATTTGGGGGTACCCTAATATGGGAGCTATGCCTAAACGTGGACCGATTTTCTCCAATTTCGATAGGATTCGTCCTTGGGAAAATTAAGTGACCTGTGCCAAATTTCATCAAATTCGGATCATAAATGCGACATGTACTTTGTTTACAATTTAACATGGACAGACGGACGGACGGACAGACGGACATGCGTAAATCGACTCAGAAAGTGATTCTATGCATATTCTCAAAAGGAACCATGGGTCTATATCGATTATTTTTGCCTGTTACAAACATATGCACAAAGACATAATACCCTGTACCACAGTGTGGTGAAGGGTATAATGACAGATTTATATTAAATTTCCCGTTTGAATTCAGTTATGGTAGCTACTCCTTGTCATCCTGTTTTTCCAATGGTTACCTGTTGGCTAGTATATAGAAACCACATTAATGACTGTACCAACATAAGTCAATGATGAAAGCAGTCGGACTGGGCCGACTATATTATATCATTCACCACTTTGGATATATTCTACATATGTTTCCTTTTCGAAGGAATATTAACATGAAATTGAAGGAACTTAAATATGTGATATTTATCTATATCTAAATCGACTAACAGCAATCCCTACATATGTCCTTCTGCAACCTATGCTAAATTTTGTAAATCGATTTAAAGCAAACTTGACACACGCTAATCGGTATGGTGCACTTTTTAAAATTTAATCTTTATCAGACACCTATTGTTTTTTTGATGTACAATTAACATGAGCAAGTCGAAATTATAGCTATATCTGCACCGATTTCAAGACAACTTGCCAGAAATTATTTATATTAACTTCAGTACGTTGTGTCAATCGACGTAGCTATGGATCTTTAGTCCACCATTTATTTAAAATCGCACGAAAATATATATAGGAGGTGTATGTAAATCTGAACCGATTTTCACGGAACTTCGCACACATTATTCTAGACTTAATTTAGTACTCCAAAATTCGTGCAAATCAAAAGATTTGCAGGGTCTTGTGTGCACCATTTACCTAAAATTGTGCGAAACTATATATGGAAGCTATATCTAACTGTACCGATTTTCAGGAAACTTTGCACACGTCATTCTACACTTAATTTAGTACGCTATGCCAAAATACGGGCATACACTCAGATGTATACCTTCTCTCCTTATATGTACAATAACCTGCCGATAGAATAAACGTAGCATCGTAGGACCATTGGAATGGAACCAACGAAACTAAAAGCTTGATCTACATAGATATTTGAAACAATTAAAAAAACCATTCACACACAATTCTGAAATCTATGAAAAATGTAAATCGGATTTTTTTTCTACCATTTGTATAAAATCGAGCAAAATAATATATGTCGAAAAATGTATAAATCTGCGCCTAATTGAGCAATCTGATTTCATTTAAAAACTAGAGTGTTTACAACAGACAGACGGACTGAATGGCTATATCGTTAGGGTCAGAAATGATTATTTCGATGAGTTACACACGACAAAAAAAAAATACTTAATATATTCTCCATACTATGATGAAGGGTATAAAAAACTCGAATAGGTTATAATTGGCATTTCAGGTATTTGAATATTATTTGCCAAATAAAGGACCAGCCCAATTGTTAAAGTTATCTAATTATACCCTTCACCACGCTGTGGTACGTATGTTTGTAACAGGCAAAAGGAAACGAGATAGACACATGGTTCCTTTTGAGAATATGCATAGAATCACTTTCTGAGTCGATTTATGCATGTCCGTCCGTCTGTCTGTCCATGTTAAATTGTAAAAAAAGTACAAGTCGCATTTATGATCCGAATTGGATAAAATTTGGCACAGGTCACTTATTTGGCCCAAGGACGAACCACATTGAAACTGGGAAAAATCGGTTCAGATTTAGATATAGATCCCCAGGGACGAAAGCAGGGGGTGGCCCGGGGCCCGGGCCCTTTCGATTTGCACGAAATTTGGCATAGCACACTGAATAAAGTCTAGAATGATGATAAATGATAGAATGTGTGTTAAATTTCGTGAAAATCGGTTCAGCTTTAGATATAGCTCCCATATATATTTTCGTCCAATTTAATGTAAATGGTACACCAAAATCCCTATATATCTTTCGATTTGCACGGAATTTGGCATAGCGGACTGAATAAAGTCTAGAATGATGTGTGTTAAGTTTCCTGAAAATCGGTCAAGATTTAGAAATAGCTCCCATATTTATTTTCGTCCGATTTTGCACAACAGTGACACAAAATGGTGCACAACGTTTTGAAGCTAGTATAACCTAGTAATAAGATATAAATTCTGCACCGAATTCCCCAGGTGGGTCCGATTGGCACAAAATTTTGCACAACGTACGGAAGATAATATAACATAAAGTGTGACAAGTTTTCTTGAAATCGGTTCAGATTTAGATATAGCTCCTAGATATAGTTTCGTCCGATTTTAAGTAAAAGGTGCACAAAAGACCCAAAGTTAGGCCATTTGCTACAAAATTTTGCACAACGTACTGAAATTAATATTGCCTAACGTTGGCCAAGTTTTTATACCGTACACAACTATGTTGTCAGGGTATTATAGCTTTGTGCAGCCCCAAAAGTTTGTAACAGTGCGAAATATTGGTCCTACACCCACCTTTAAGTATACCGATCGTCATGTGTGTCCGTCGGTCTGTCCATTATAATTTGTAAACACGATACAGGCTACAGTTACGAACCAAACTTCACGACATGTGTGTCCGTCCGTCTGTCCATTATAATTTCGATTTAGTAAAGATCGGTTAATATTTAGGGGATGAAATGGAGGTCGCAATTATGACCCAAACACCGCGAAATTTTACATGGAGAAGGGGATAGGGCCAAAGAATAAGCATGCCTGTTTTGATAAAGATCGGTTAATAACTTTTGTGTGAAAAATGACTAAATTTGTATTCTTTAGCGTATATGTTTACCACTGAAGGACATAGACCCAAAATATTGTTAGTATATCGCAGAGTAGTGGTTGCCCTTTAAATGGACCAATTATATTGTCGTATCTAGGGAGTTATATATAAATATTTGCAGGTGATTACGTATTCATATATTATTTAGTAACCCATTACCACACTAGAGGGCGGAAATATAGAGCTGATCGCTTAGAAATTTTCCATGAGGATCCAGGTATGTTCAAGGACAACGCCTATAATTTTCGGTGATGAACAGATAATAGTTTGGTATAAAGTGGACGAAAACTTAATTTTTTGTGTACTTTGGAGTCGATCTCAATTGATAGCCGAATTTCACAACACAAAGGGTGAAGGGAATCTGGACAAGTAATTAGAAAGGCTGTACTGAATATAAGTAATATTTGTTTACCTCTAGTCCGTCAAGAGGGTGCAAATATCGTGAAATATTGCCGAAGCTCAAAGCATAAAACAACGGAAAGTTAGACTTTCGTGGAAGTTGTGTCGGGTATCGTATGGTCGGCCCCGTCCGACTATACTGCTCCACTCACTTGTTTAGGAATCGGTTCCGAATTACGTATAGCTCAGGTATAGGTATATTAGGTATATATAGTTTCGACCGATTATAGTTAAATTGACACAAAATTTTGCACAACTTATTGAAGTTAATATAACCTAGAATGTGGAAAGTTTTGTTTAAATGGGTTCATATTTGGATGGAGCTACCATATATATTTTCTCCTGATTTTAAGTAAATGATGCACCAATATCTAAAAATGTGGCCGATATGCACAGAACATACTGTAATTAGTATAACTTAACCTGTGACAAGTTTCGATGAAATCGTTTTAGATTTCGTTATAGCTTTTATATATTTTTTCGTCCGATTTTGACTAAATGGTGCACCAAACTCCTCATGTTTATCAGATATTTATTCAAATAATCAACGGGTGTCCGATTGATATTTGCTTTAAGGGGACCCCCCATTCTCGGGGTCAACAATTTTTTGATTTAATTGGAATCTACGCTAATTCAAGAACGTCCCTACAAAATTTCATGTGAAAATCTCAAGAACTCTTGAAGGTATAGCCGATTTATTGTGTCAGCATCAAGTGAAGGCTAAAGGGCTTCTCAAACTTTAAACGCGTTTTTCTCTTTTGCGAATGGCGGGCACGATAACTCAAAAACTAATAACCCAATCGATTCCAAATTTTTACACGTTTCTCCGTGAGTGTATAGCTATCATATGAACTAGGATAAAGCCAATCGGTGAATATCTTCCTTAGTTTTTAACTTGGCTTTTGGTCAAAAATCGGCGATTTTCGAAAAATATTTTGTCAAAGGTCCGTCATTTTGTTAATTTTAGAGCGAAGTCAATAATCCTTGAATAAATAATATCGAGAAAGGGGGGGTTCCCTTAAATTTATTTATATGTTTTTGTCCCATTGTAAGAAGCAACTCTATACCCGACCAAGTAATTGTTGACTTTGACCTGGCCCAATATTATGACAGTTTTACTTTTTTCAAGAATATTTCTTATTTAAAAACTTCAGAAGTAATTACAACTATATTCGACTGATTTGGTATGTACTTAAGCTAGAATAGAATAATGAATCCAACATCAATCGAAGGTCATATACATTTCATGTTTTATATCCATTTAATCAACTGTATACAAATGAGTTGTTGCTATTAGTTATTATTATTGCTACTATATTAGATTATATTGAACTTCTTCCCAAAACCCAGTCATCATAGATTACAAAGTAAAAATTGAAGCGTGCATTATCAGCAGTTATTCAAAATAATGCTTAAATCAACCCATATCTCTTATCATTCATTCATAATCTTATAGTAAATAAATCCACAAGTTTCCTTTTTAAGACGAAACAAACAGTCATGGGCGTAGATAGAGTTTCTGGAATAGCTGTAAATGCTCGACAATACTTGAAAAAAAAAAACCCTACAAATACGCCACAGCTTATATACATTTTAAGGCAATAAAACAAATGTTCAGTGAAACGTGTCAAAATCCATCTTTGAATTTTATTTAGTCATTTTCCTTTTTACGGTTATTGTCTGTTCATCTTTTGTCTGCAACTTCCTTTGACGAAATCGACAAACGAAAAAATAAACAGACGTGCCTAATCGTTGTGATGCTAGATACTATTCACCTTCATCACCACATACATATATTTATTTGAAGATAACTATACAATAGTCTCGTATATAAATCATGTGTCATGGATTTTAAGTGTATAATATAATAAATACATACATATGCACAGACAAAAAATATTTTTATACCCTTCACTACACTGTGGTACCCTGTATGTCTTTGGGCATAAGTTTCCAAACGCATGTTCGTCTGTCCGTCCGTCTGTCCGTCCATTCTTTTGGGAAAAATCGGTTCAGATTTAGCACTGAATAAATGGTACGAAATTTCCCGAAAATCGGTTCAGATTTACATATATATTTTCGTCCGATTTAAAGTAAATGGTGCACCAAAATTCTTAAATATTTTCGATTTGCACGGAATTTGGCATAACGTACTGAATTGAGCCTAGAGTGATGTCTGCCAAGTTTCGAGAAAATCCGTCCAGATTTAGATGTAGCTCCCATATATAGTTTCGTTCGATTTCATGTAATTGGTGCACCAAAGTCCCTATATATCTTTCGATTTGAAAATCGGTTAAGATTTAGATATAGCTCCCTTGTATTATAGATTGATTTTAAGTAATTGATTTTAAGTACTTTCCATACTGGTTCCGATTGCAAAAACCAGTAAGGATTATAGCTTTCCTTACTGGTTTTTGCAATCGGACTGGGCCGACTATATAATACGAAAAGACTCCACCTCTTCGAAAGAGCATTCATTGAACCGATTTCACGAACGAAATATATATATATATATATATATATGAGAGCTATGACTATATATATGAGAGCTATGTCTAAATCTGGGACGATTTTCACGAAGCTTATCACACATCGTTCTACGCTTTGCCGAATTTCGTGCATATATAGGGACTTCGTTGCACCATTTACATAAAATCAGACGAAAAAATATATGGGAGCTATATCTAAATCTGAACTGATTTTCACGAAACTTAGCACACATCATTGTAGACTCAATACAGTACGCTATGAAAAATTGTGTTCAAATCGAAAGATATATAGAGATTTCTATTAAATCGGTCGAAAATATATATGGAAGCCATATCTAAATCTGGACCGATTTTCATGAAGCTTAGCATACATCATTTCAGACTCAATTCAGTACGCTGTACCAAATTTCGTGCAAATCGAAAAATATGTAGGGACTTTGGTATACCATTCAAATTAAATCTGAACCGATTTTCACGAAACTTAACACACATCATTCTAGACTTTATTCAGTATGTTATACCAAATTTCGTGCAAATCGAAAGATAAATAGGGACTTAGGTACATAATTTACCTTAAATCGGACGAAAATATATATGGGAGCTATATCTAAATCTGAACCGATTTGCACGAAACTTAACACACATCATCTGTCCCAAATTTCATGCAAATCGAAAGATATGTAGGGACTTTAATGGACTATTTACCTAAAATCGGGCGAAACTATATATGGGAGCTATATCTAAATCTGAACCGATTTTCACTAAACTTTGCACACATCATTCTAGACTTAATTCAGAACGCTATGCCAAATTTCGTGCATAGCGTTTGGTGGACCATTTACAGTAACTCGGACTAAAATATATGTGGGGGCTATATCTAAATCTGAACCGATCTTCAGGAAACTTAACTCTCATCATTCTAGACCTAATTCATTACGCTGTGCCAAATTTCGGGCAAATCAAAAGATATATAGGGACTTTGGTGAACCATTTTCAATAAATCGGGCGAAAATATATATGGGAGCTATATCTAAGTCTGAACCGATTTTCAGGAAACTTTACACACATAATTCTATACCTAATTCCAAATTCTATACCAATACCAAATTTCGTGCAAATCGATAGATAGATATATAGGGACATTGATGTACCATTTACATTAAATCGGACGAAAATATATACGGGAGCTATATCTAAATCTAAACCAATTTTTCCCAGTTTCAATAGGGTTCGTCCTTGGGCCAAATAAGTGAGCTATGCCAAATTTCATCCAAATCGGTTCATAAATGCGAGCTGTACTTTGTTCACAAAAATACATAGACGGACGGACGGACAGACGGACATGCGTAAATCGACTCAGAAAGTGATTCTATGCATATTCTCAAAAGGAACCATGGGTCTATCTCGATTCCTTTTGCCTGTTACAAACATATGCACAAAGACATAATACCCTGTACCACAGTGTGGTGAAGGGTATAAAAACCAAGCTTTAAATATTCCACGCCTTGAAAAATGTTAAAAAAATGCACGCATTGAAAATATTGAAAAAGTATTACTGTTTAATAATAAATTCTTTGTAAATATCCAATATTTTTGGATGTTATACTTTCCCTAAATGTTTCAGGCATTCAAATAATGCTGGTAATGTATTAAATTCCCATTATACACACAATAATGTGATGATCTAAACCCATAACTTAGTAACAAACACATACACACACACTCACATTGTGACCCCCATTTAAATATTTAAGACCACATGTAGCTCGTAAGGATAGTGTGACCCTCACTCTCTCTCTCTCCCATTGACCCCATTTCTATCTATAAAAAGTAAACAACAACTAGTTTTGTGTTTGACATTTCATCAAAATATAAACAAGACCCAAAAAAAAACTTGTCCAGCACTTGTCGGACATCGGAACGGAAATTAAGGGATGAACATAAGGAAGGATATGTGTTTGATTGATAAAAATACAAAGTAAACTTATATTTTTATTTGATATACCAAGGACATGTAAACCTATACACACGCATATACGAACTATGTATGTATCTACATAGGCACATGTAAATTTTCAGGAATAGTGCGTGTGTGTCCTTTTAGGACTGCAGTCAGTGAATATTGAATTAGTTTCGATGTGTACATTCTCTACTTATGATATTCCCATAAGAATTCAAATGTGTGGTTAGGGTTCCATATGACACAGAATGTGAGTGGAGAGGGGGAAGGGTGAGTGATTGCTAATGGAAGTTTATAGCTTTGCAAACTAAACTGTAGTAATCGTAATTGAGCGTATACTAAATTTATCAGGAATGTGTTTAGGTAATCACTTTATTGAAAATTTTCCATTTTCAAAGAACAATTAAATAATTTAGCATCGATGTAGATATGATTTTCGGAACACGTTCTGATAAATTTAGATTAATGACATTTGTTGTGGTATTGTTGAAGTCTTGAAAATATGTAATATATGTCCATATTTGGATATATCCGTCCTCAGTATTTCCAGGCGCATGGCGTGAAAGGTGTGGATTTTTAAAGATTATTTTTCCATAGACCAACAAAAGGTTCGAATCTTTAAAGAATATTTTTTATGGACAAACACCTACACAAAGCGCGCATTTTTAAAGAATTTATTTATAACGAGTGAGCGGAGCAGTATAGACGGATGGGCCGACCATACGATACCCTACACAACTACCACGGAACTAACTAACTTTCTGCGGATTTTTATTCCGAGCCTGAGCAATATTTCGTGATAGTTGCACCCTCTTGCCCTTACTCGATCGACTCAGCTAGATATGACGATCGGTATACTTAAAGATGGGTCTATGATCAATATTTCGCGGTATGTTTTTGATGAATATAAAGAAAGCTTGGATTTAAGGATTTTTATATAGATAACCAGTAAGGAAAGTAGTAAAGTCGAACGGGGACGACAATATGATAACCTTCACCACTTTGGGTATATTAAACAGAGGAATCCTAGCATACGTCGTATTTTTAAAGGACCAGTAAAATTAAATTGGATCCATAAACATGCCATTCTGTAACCTATACTAAATTTTTAATTTGGTCAGATATAGAGTTGCTTCTTACAATGGGACAAAATTGTGTAACTCAATTTAAAACAAAAATCAATCGGACACCTGTTGATTATTTGGATCGGACGAAAAAATATATAAAAGCTATATCGAAATCTAAACCGATTTCATCGAAACTTTTCACAGATTAGGTTATACTAATTTCAGTATGGTTTGTGCATATCGACCACATTTTGAGTTCTTGGTGCATCATTTACTTCAATATAAATTTCAGTACGTTGTACAAAATTTTGTGCCAATCAACCCACCTGGAGAGTAAAATGGACGTAAAATCGGATGAAAATATATATAAGAGCTATGTCTAAATCTTAACCGATTTTCAGGTAACTTAACACACCTTTCTAGACCTAATTCATTACGCTGTGCCAATTTTCGTGCAAATCGAAAGATATTAAAAGACAAATCGGATGAAAATATATATGGGAGCTATATCTAAATCTGAACCGATTTTCAGGAAACTTAACACACATCATTCTAGACGTAATTCAGTACCCCATGCAAAATTTCGTACAAATCGAAAGATATATAGGGACTTTGGTGCACCATTTACATTAAATCGGACGAAAATACATATGTATATGGGAGTTATGTGTAAATCTGACCGATTTTCAGAAATCTTAACACACATAATTCTAGACCTAATTCACTTAGCTATGCCAAATTTCGTGCAAATCGAAAGATATATATTGACTTTGGTGCTTCATTTACATATCATCCCAACACATCTGAATCTGAACCAATTTTCAGGAAACTTAACACACATCATTCTAGCCCTAATTCATTACGCTGTGAGAAATTTCGTTCAAATCGAAACATATTAACGGCTTTTGGTATACCATTTACATTAAATCGGACGAAAATATATGTGGGAGCTATATCTAAATCTGAACCGATTTTTCCCAATTTCAATAGGGTTCGTCTATGGGCCAAATAAGTGACCTATGCCAAATTTTATCCAATTCGGATCATAAATGCGACCTGTACTTTGTTTACAATTTAACATGGACAGGCAGACAGACGGACGGACGGATATGCATAAATCGACTTAGGAAGTGATTTTATGCATATTCTCAAAAGGAACCATGTGTATACCTCTTTTTTTGCCTGTTATAAACATATGCACAAAGACATAATAACCTGTACCACAGTGTGATGAAGGGTATAAAAAGGAACCTCTTGTTATACCCTACATAACTATGTTGCCAGGGTATTATAGCTTTGTGCAGCCCCAAGAGTTTGTAACGCCGCGAAATTTTGGTCCTAGATCCACCTTTAAGTATACCGATCGTCATATATCGACTAGCTGAGTCGATCTAGACATGTGTGTCCGTCCTTCCTTATAATTTGTAAACACGATACAAGTCACAATTATGGTCCAATCTTCACGAAATTTTGTATGTAGGATGGGTTCTGCCCAATGAAGACCCCTATTGTTTTTGGTGAAGATCGGTTAATATTTACGGGATGAAATGGATCAAATACAACATTTTTGGTGGGGTTTCTGGTCGCTCCAGAGGCCGCAAATAGGGCCCAAAAATCGCAAATTTTTATATGGAGAAGGGGATCGGACCAAAGAATGAGCATTTCTGCTTTGATAAGGATCGGTCAATATTTAGCGGGTCAAATGACAAAATTTGAACCAGTGAGCGGAGCAGTATAGTCGGACGGGGCCGACCATATGATACCCTACACAACTACCACGAGCCTGGGCAATATTTCGTGATATTTGCACCCTTTTTACAGATTACAGATCAACAACTCCTATTTCTAAGTCTTGGATATTTTCCAAAATGTTTTTTTTTTTTTTCTTGGAGAGAATTTTTACGCCATATAATAAAAAATTGGTCACTTTAGGTTTTGGTTGATTTGACCCTCGGAAAATTGACCGATCCTCATTTAAAAGCCGCTATAAGTATTCAGAGCCCATTCACCTTGTAAAATATATGATGTTCTGTATATAATAATTGCCTCTAAAGCGACTAGAAAATCTGACAAAATTAAAGTTTTCGGTTCAATGCACCCTTTGAATGAAATCTCAACTTCACCGAAAACTATAAGCGTCGCCCTTGACCATAATCGGAACTTCATGTACAATTTCAAAGCGATCAGCGCGACATTTCCGACCTCTAATGGAGTAATAGTAATAATATGCACATAGTCACCTTTACTTAATTACGTATAACTCCCGCAACGGAGTACATACAGCCATATAATTGGTATCAATTTGAAGGTCAACAACTCATCTTGGACATACTATCATACATCTCGAGTATATGTCCTTCAGGAGGAAGTATATACGTCCCAGAATAAATTTTTTTTAATTTTTCACACAAAAGACAGGGTTTATTTGACCCGCTAAATATTGACCGATCTTTATCAAAACAGGCATGCTTATTCTTAGGCCCGATCCCCTTCTCCATGTAAAATTTCACGATGTTCGGACCATAACAGCGGCCTCTGGAGCGACCAGAAAAACCGACGAAAATTTAATATTTGGTCCATTTCATCCCCTAAATATTAACCTTTATCTTTATCAAAAACAATAGGGGTCTTCATTGACCAGAACCCATCCTACATGCAAAATTTCGTGAAGATTGGACCATAACTGTGGCCTGTATCGTGTTTACAAATTATAATGGACAGACGGACGGACACACATGTCTAGATCGACTCAGCTAGTCGAGATATGACGATCGCTATACTTAAAGGTGGGTCTAGGACCAATATTTCGCGACGTTACAAAATTTTGGGGCTGCACAAAGCTATAATACCCTGACAACATAGTTGTGTAGGGTATAAAAATGACAAAATTTGTATTCTATGGCATATATACTTGCCCCTGAAGGTCCTAGACCCCAGAAGTTGATAGTATGTTCAAGAGCAGTGGTTGATCTTTAAATTGATACCAATTATATTATCGTATGTACTCAGATGTGGGAGTTACAATTAAATATTTACGGGTACTTACGTACTGAGATAGTATTTAGTAACCCAGTACCACCCAGGATAGCGGAAATATAGCGCTGATCGCTTTCAAACTTTTTATGAGGTTCCAGTTATGGTCAAGGACAACACCTATTATTTTCGAGGATGATCAGATAATAATTTTGGGATGATGTAATCCGAAAACTTTCTTTTTTTTTTTAGTTTTTTTTTTTTCGAGTCGAAAAAAACCGATCATCAAGGGGAATATGGACAAGTAATTAATAGAACTGTACTGAATATTAGTAATATTCGGAAAATATGTCAGTATCTTCATTATACTGACATATTTTCCTGTGCTGTTGTCCTCTAATTGGGCTATACTGCTCCGCTCACTGGTTTAAAGAATATTTTTTCTTAGAAACCATCAAAAAGCGTGGACTTTCTAAAGAATATTTTGTGAGGATGTAATAGAGGGGTAGATTTTTAGAGAGGCGTGAATTTTTTAAAGAGACTTAATAGAGGGTGGATTTTTTTAGGAATATTTTTCATAGACTTAAAGAGGCGTTGGTTTTTAAAGAAGCCTTTTTAAGAATATTTTTTCATCAACATTAAAGATGCGTGGATTTTTACGAATATTTTTTTCATGAGTCACTAGGGACCAATATTAAGTCTGGATTTTGTAATTAATATGTTAAAGCACCAATAAAGTCTGGATTTTGTAATTAATATTTTAGGGATCTAAAAGAGGGTCTGGATTTTGTAATCCATCCTAGGGTAGAATATTTTAGGGACTTTACCAGACTATAATTTAAGATTATTTTAATAACCTTTATAAGGGTGGATTCTAAAGAATAGTTATTAATAAGTCATTCCAAAAAAATGTTTTTAAGTAACGTTATTGATTATAAATAGGGTTTGGAAATTCCCGACTTTTTTCATTCCCGGGAAATCGGGAATTCAAAATTTTCACAAACTACTGTGACAAGATTTTAATCTTATAGGGGTTGACTTTGCAAACATTTTTAATTTCAAAACATGTATATCATTGGATATACATCACTACCAGATGACCAGTTTCCACTTCATTGAAATCCTAAATATCTTCTGTATACACCTTTGCATCTTTTTTGGCACATCCGTTAGTTTAGATATACATTTTAAGTCACGTAGGTCACTTATTTATTTTTGTAATATTTGTGGAATTGAGTGGTCATTTTTCGAATTTCTAACCTGTCTATTATATAAATCAGTTTTAAAATGAGCATCTTCCACTTATACACACATTAAAATCTCCCTTGTTGTGGTTGTATTATCGATAACAAATAATGCATCAACGGATCCATTCTTTTTATGCCTTAAGCATTGAAATTTTTAATTCGGCATTAATATTTATTTAGAAATACTATTTCCCGTTTTCCCGGGAAATACTATCGGAAAATATCGGGAATATCGATGTCAAAAAAAAAAATCGGGAAATCCCGGCAATACCCGGGACGGGAATTCCCGACCCCAAACCCTAATTATAACATAATCCCGTATAACAGCATCCACCAACCTCTTGTATTTTTGTGTTATTAGCCACATCTACCAAAATTGTCTGTGATTTTGCATTCGGCTTCTTATTTGACAGAAAATCTTGAAATGGTTACAAATAGATATTTATAAGTAAGTTATTAAGTGTCTATCCTTTTTGCATTTTGTAACATACTTATTGAATTCAAATACCGCAGTATGTGACTTTGACACAGAAAATATTTGACTGCCTATCAGAACAGATCCAATTAGCTACAACAGCCTACATTCAAAACACTTTAAGAGGATTTAGTTCGGTTTCCATCTATCAAATTCGCACAGAAATCAAAATTGATTATCAAGTTATTGATCCAATTAGGAAAGTTAACAAAAACTCTTTTCACTATTTTATTATTTTTTATTAATTTTGTCACTTTTTATAAAACATTTCATTTGACTAGTCAGTTTAGTGCTAATGCTACTTTGTTAATAAAACTTGACATAAAAACAAAGTTTTGCTAGTTTTATTATCAATTAACTGTGGACAGAAATGTTTATTTATTTTGGCATTTTGTCGGTGGCTAAAGAACATCATTTAATATGTATGTATGCGAAACTTTTTTCGTGAACGATGCTAATGAATATTTATATATCATATGAACAAGTGTTAAAATTCTGACATAGTTTTTGCATTTATTACATTTTGGGGTTTGGGGTATTCATATTTATTTATAAAGTTCATTTGTACAATGCAACTTTTTGCGAAATTTTTGGCATTTCCAGTAAAGCGACATCTTAAAAAGGCAATTTGGTAAATATTTGGCAATTTGGTAATTTAATAATATGAATGAAACGTATTGAAACTAAGCGGTTAATTGTGTTTTTTTTAATATATTGAGTAGGATTTGGTTTAAAATATATTTTAAAATTTTATTTAGTTTATGACAAATATTGATATTATTATTAGAATTGAATATGTGGAGATGTATCACTTCGCAGTATTGTAATATTAATCAGTAAAGAAATTACAAACTATTAAAAGACAGAATATATGAGATCCTCCACAAATTTGAGTATATAAAATATATGCTTCTTAAATTCTTATTGTTACCTACATTTCGATGTATTTAAACCAGTAAGGAAAGTAGTAAAGTCGGACTGGGCGGACTATATGATACCCTTCACCACTTTGGGTATATTCGAAAAGACGTTTCCTTTTTGAAGGAATTTTGACATGAAATTGAACGAACTTAAATATTTGATTTTTATGCCTTTCTGGAACCTATGCTAAATTTCATTTCATTTGGGCAAGTTTAGAGTCGTTTGCGCACAGTGGGATAGATTTGTGTAAATCGATTTAAAGCAAACTTGACACACGCTATTCGGTATGCTGCACTGTTTAAAATTTAATCTCAATCAGACACGAAATTAAAGATGGAAGCTACGATCTATGTCTATATCTGCACTGATTTGAAGCAAACTTGCCAAAGATTAATTTATATTAATTTCAGTACGTTGTGTCAATCGGCCTAGCTATGAATCTTTAGTGCACAATTTACATAAAATCGGACGAAAATATATATAGGAGGTTTACACATCATTCTAGACTTAATTCAATACGCTATGCCAAAATTTTTGCAAATCGAATGACTTTCAGAGACCCTGGTGCAACATTTACCTAAAATCGGACGAAACTATGTATGGAAGCTATATCTAAATCTGAACCGATTTTTACAAAACTTAGCACACGTCATTCTAGACTTAATTTAGTAAGCTATACAAAATCCATGCCAATCAAAAGATTAGCAGGGACTTTGGTGCACCATTCACCTAAAATCCGGCGAAACTATATATGGAAGCTATATCTAAATCTGAACCGATTTTCACGAAACTATGCACACGTCATTCTAGACTTAATTCAATACGCTATGCCAAAATTCGTGCAAATCAAATGATTTACAGGGACTTTGGTGCACCATTTACCTATAATCGGGCGAAACTATATATGGGAGCTTTATCTAAATCTGAACCGATTTTCACTTTGGTGGTAAAGGGTATAATGAATTTCTCTAAATATTTTGGTTAGAGATGTGAACGATATCCTGTCAATCGAAAAATTCGCATAGCATCTTTGTTTCGAACCGACCTGGGTGGCTGTTGGTTCAATATGAACATTTGCAGAAAATTGTCACTAATTACATCGTGTATGAATTATCGAACATTTGAGATTATCATTATATAAGGGGCTATGCCTAATTAATGACCGATATAGCTCAACTTCGAACCTAACATTTTCATTGTGTATCACAATACCATCCTTCACACTAAATATTAAAAATAACGAAAATCATATAGAGACTAGGCATTAATGCTGGCCGATATAGTTCATTCTTGAACCTGACGTTCTAGTTTTTTATCTCGATATCCCTGAAGATAGAACGACTACAACATATGGCTAAATCGAGTACAATTTCGAGTACAGAATATCCCTCATACTATGATGGAAAACGGCTATATAGAGACAACCCCAAAACTCGGAACGAACCCTTTCGTCCCCTTATGGAGACTTCCACCAAAAAGGGGGCGAATATTAATATCTTTTGGGAGGGAGTTTTGTTACCAAATACGACTACTAAATACCAAATTAAAAAAAAAGTTCGTATGAAAAACGTGCTCAAAACTCTCAAAATACCGAAAATTTAGGAGTACTGTTAATGTGGGGGCTACCCGTAAAAGTGGACCTACATTTATAATTGTTAAAGGAGAGACTTGGTACCTAATAAGAACTCAAAGTGCCAAATTACAGCGAATTTGATTGAAAAGCGCTCTCAAGAACTCAAGAAAATATCCAAATTTGTTGGATAATAATGTGGTTGCTACGAAAAAAAGGACCTATATTTATAATTTTCAGTGAGCAAATTGAAAAACCCACTCAAAATACCGAAAAATTGGGGGTACTGTTATATATGGGCTACCCGAACAAATGGACTTAAATTTATATTTTTTAGTGGAGAAATTTGCTACCTAATAAGAACCCAACGTAGCAGCGGTTGAAAAGCACGCTCAAGAACCACAATATACCGAAAATTGGGAATACCGTTATATCCTATCCGAAAAAGGGGACCTATCTTTATAATTTTTACTGAAGAGATTTGGTACCCAATAAGAACTCAAAAGGCGAAATTACAGCGAATTCGAATGAAAAACGCGCTCAAGAACCCCTTTGGGGAGATTTGGGGGTACCGTCGTTTTTAGGGCAGAGATTTGCTGCGTAATAAATCAAGAACCACAAAATACCGAAAATTTGGGGTACTATGTCTAAACATCGACCGATATAGCAAATCTTCCAACTTGGCCTGCCTGTGAACAAGAAAGCAAGCTCATGCTAATTTTCAGCGCCCTATCTCAATGATTGCGTACTTACAACCGACGGACGGACGGACATGGCTAGATCGTCTTAGAATTTTACCCAGACCAAGAATGTATATATTTTGTAGGGTCGGAAATGAATATCTCGATGAGATACAAATGGTATGACAAAATTTTATATCTTCCATACTATACTGGAAGGTATACAAAATTTAAAATACTGACCTTATACTTTGGATCAGAATAAAAATCTACTTCGAGTTAGCCATGTCCGCCTGTCTGTTCAAATCTCGATATTCGATAGGTTCATTAATAACTATCCTATAAGTAATATCTAACTCAAGGAGACAAACTTTGGCAGCCCATTCACATTGAAGGATGTACTGGGCAATGGCACTAGGCTGTGGTGAGTATGCTGTTCTAAAAGAAATTAACAATTTTTGGTTCAATGCGTAAATTACAAAGCATTGCCACTGTATTTGCGCCGAAGAAATGTGAGTGTGTCATTACTTTTCGAAATCATTCACAATAGCATGCAGTCAAAAAAACATAGCAGAGACATAACCCAAAACGTCAAAGTACTCCAATGACAGATAGATGGCGCCCACTACGTTGAGCGGTTTATATTAATTTGAAACTAGTCCAATTGAAAACAAGTGAAAAAAGCGTTAAGTTCGGTTTTGGATACCCTCCATCAAAGGTATACTGATAGTTACTTGAAATGAAAATATGGGGAATATACAAACAAATATACCTATACCAAAAATTGTTGTTGTAAACCATAATGTATACAAAATACAAATTTCAGCAATTTTTAATGGAGTTTGTCCTTAAATCGCAAAACCCCAACATATGGACCGATTATGTCGATACGAGGCCATCTCCAACGTACACATGATTTTATTTCGAGGGTGGGATGAAAGCTGCTGGTTTAATATGAAATTTGTCATTGCAGGAAAAACATTTCTATGTGTAGGTTTCTGGAGGCTATTACATCGTGTAGGAATAACCGTACAGTTGGAGTTGTAATTACTTGAATTTCTATGCATAATTGAGGACTGATATAGCTCTATTTCTAACCAAACATTTTGGCATCACAATACCTTCTTTCACGCTAAATATTAAAAATGGGTAGGTATCCCAAAATATATTATACATCATTCTCGAATCTCGCCATTCTAGTTTTTTACCTCCCCCGAAGGTAGAATGATTAAACCAGATGGTTAAATCGTCATAGAATTCCGTATTTCGAGTACAGAATATATACACTACTATGGTGGAATGCCACTACATGGGGATAAACCCAAAACGCGAAAAACTCAGATTACTATTTTAATATAAACAAGCGAAAAAACGTTAATTTCGGATGGGTCGAACTTTGGATACCCTCCACCATAGATATACTGACAGGCACTAGAAATGAAAATATGGGGAACATACCAAAAAGTGTACGTATTCCGACATTTCTATAAACCGATTATGGTTCTAAATATTGGTCCAAGACCCCATGTTTCTTTGGACCAAATTTGTTTCAAAAAAATTAGATTTCATACATACTTTGTCCATCTTATTATTTCTTCCAAAATTAGTTCAAGTTCGAACAAAATTAGTTCAAGTTCGGTCCACTCCATCTGGTACCTCCCACGCAGGGGCTGAGCCTAAATGTGGGTTACAGTTCATATACATTAATATATAAGGTTAATTATCGAACGTTATGTTCTAGTTATACCCTTCACCACACCGTGGTACAGGGTATTATGTCTTTGTGCATATGTTTGTAACAGGCAAAATAATCGAGATAGACCCATGGTTCCTTTTGAGAATATGCATAGAATCACTTTCTGAGTCGATTTATGCATGTCCGTCCGCCCGTCCGTCAGTCTGTAGATTTTAAATTGTAAACAAAGTACAGGTCGTATTTATGATCCGATTTGGATGAAAATTGGCACAGTCACTTGATTGGCCCAAGGACGAACCCTATTGGAGAAAATCGGTTCAGATTTAGATATAGCTCCCATATGTACTTTCGTCCGCTTTTAGGTAAATAGTGCACCAAAGTCCCTATATATCCTTCGATTTGGACGAAATTTTACATAGCGTACTAAATTAAGTCTAGAACGATTCGGTTTAAATTTCGTGAAAATCTGTTCAGGTTCAGATATAGCTCCCATATATATTTTCGTCCGATTTTAGGTAAGTAGTGCACCAAAGTCCCTATATATCCTTCGATTTGCACGAAATTGTGCATAGCGTGCGGAAGTGAGTCCGGAACGATTTATGTTAAATATCTTGAAAATCAGTTTTAAACACTTTGACTTCGTCCATTAATATATATTCGTCCGATTTAAAGTAAATAGTGCACTAAAGACTAAAAGTTTGGCCGTCTGCCACACTATGTACTGAAGTTACTATAATCTTTTGTGTATCAAGTATTCTTGAAATCGGTTCAGATTTACATATTGCTCTTATATATACTTTCGTTTTAAGTAAATGATGCACTTAAGACCCAAAGCTCGGCCGATTGACACAAAGTACTGAAATTAGTATAAATTAATCTCCGGCAAGTCTATTTACCAAATTAGGATAAGTTGCAGAATGGCATGTGTTGGGATTGATGTTAGTCGGTTTACTTATAGATAAAGATCATGTCAATGTTCTTTCCTTCAATTTCATGTCAATGTTCCTTGGAATATATCCAAAGTGGTGAAGGGTATCATATAGTCGGCCCAGTCCGACTTTACTACTTTCCTTACTGTTTTTTTTTTTCGTATCTTCGGCAGATGAAATGGTTACAACAGAGGCTTAGAAACAAACCCAAATAAGGACAAATCATATAACTATTTTAATATAAACCAGTAAGGAAAGTAGTAAAGTCGGACTGGGCCGACTATATGATACCCTTCACCACTTTGGAGATATTCTACATATGTATCCTAATAGACGTCGGCTTTTCAAAGGAACATTGACATGAAATTGAATGAACTTTAATATACAATATTTATCCATAAGTAAACCGACTAACATCAATTCCAACACATACCATTGTACAACCTATTCCATACTTTGTAAATAGATTTAAAGCAAACTTTACACACGCTATTTGGTATGCTTCACTGTTTAAAATGTATCAATCAGGCACCCATTGATTATTTGATATAGGTCGAAATTATATATGGAATCTATGCTATATCTAAATCCGATTATTTTTCATGGCAGGCATGATAACTCCTCACTGGAACATCGGAATCCGAAAATTCCAACGGTGTTAGAAAGAGTACATGTGTGGCTCTCGTATGAACTAGGATTATTTACTTCGCTCTAAAATTAACAAATTGTCGGACTTTTGAAAAAATATTTTTGGGAAATCGCCGATTTTTGACCAAAAACCAAGTTAAAAATAAGGAAGATCTTCACCGATTGGCTTTATCCTACTTCATACGATAGCTATACACTCACAGAGAAACGTGCAAAAATTTGGAATCGATTGGGTTATTAGTTTTTGAGTTATCGTGCCCGCCATTCGCAAAGGAGAAAAATGCGTTTAAAGTTTGAGAAGCCGTCACATGATGCTGACACAATAAATCGGCTATATCTTCAAGAGTTCTTGAGATTTTTACTTGAAATTTTGCAGGGACATTCAAGAATTAGTGTAAATTCGAATTTAAATAAAAAGAAAGTTTTGACTCCGAGAATGGGGGGTCCCCTTAAATCGGTCGAAAATATATATCGAAGCTATATCTAAATCTCAACCGATTTTCACGAAATTTAGCACACATCATTCTGGACCTTATTTAGTACTCTATTCCAAATTTCGTGCAAATCAAGAGATATATTGGGACTTTGGTGCCCCATTTACCTTAGATCGGACGAAAATTTATATGAGAGCTATATGCAAATCTGAACCGATTTTCTCAAAACTTGGCACACATCATTCTGGACATAATTTAGTGCTCTATGCCAAATTTCGTGCAAATCGAAATATATATAGGGACTTTGGTACACCATTTAAATTAAATCGGACGAATATATATATGGGAGCTATATCTAAATCTGAACCGATTTTTCTCAATTTCAATAGAGTTCGTCCTTGGGCCAAATAAGTGACCTGTGCCAAATTTCATCCAATTCAGATGGTAAATGCGGCCCGTACTTTGTTTACAATTTAACATGGACGGACGGACGGATAGACGGACATGCGTAAATCGACTCAGAAAGTGATTCTATGCATATTCTCAAAAGGAACCATGTGTCTATCTCGTTTCCTTTTGCCTGTTACAAACATATGCACAATAGACATAATACCCTGTACCACAGTGTGGTAAAGGGCATAAAAAGAGGGTTATATGGGGACGACCCCAAAAAGGGGGTGAATATTAAAAAAAATTGGTAGGGAGATTTGTTACCATATACGACTACAAAATACCAAAATGCAGCGATTTCGGTTAAAAATCGCGCTGAAGAACCCCAAAATACCGAAATTTGGAGGTGCCCTTATATGGGGGCTATCCGAAAAAATTGACCTATATTTATAATTTTTAGTGGAGCTATTTGGAACCCAATAAGAAACCAATGTACCAAATTGCAGCGAATTCAGTTATAAAACGTACCCAAGAACCCCAAAATTCCGAAAATTTGGGGGTACCCTTATATGGGGGCTATCCGAAAAAATGGACCTATATTTATATTTTTTTGTGAAGATATTAGATATTAGGAACTCAAAATACTAAATTACAGCCAATTCGGTGGAAAAATACGGGGCTACCAGAAAAAGTGGACCTATATTTATAATTTTTTGTGGAGACATTTTGTATCTAATAATAACGCATTGTATCAAATTTCAGCGAATTCGGTTGAAAAACGCGTTCAAGAACCGCAAAATACCGAAAATTTGGGGGTACCGTTATATGAGAGCTATCTCTAAACGTGGGCCGATATGACCAGCCTGCAGACAAAAGGCAAATATATGCAAAATTTCAGCACCCTATCTCAATTCCTTCAGAAGATAGCGTGATTACAACAGACGGAGGGACGGACATGGCTAGATCGTCTTAGAATTTTATACTGATCAAGAATATATGTATTTTATAGGATCGGAAAGGAATATTTCAATGAATTACAAACGGAATGATACAAATTATACACCATCCATACTATGGTGGAGGGTATAAAAAACTTTATCGCGATAAATTCATTCGTGAAATAAGCCCAAAACAAACAAAAAATGTATTTTGAATTATTCGCGAGCGAATTTTTGCGAACCCTGCGTATAACGCCGGTGTCTTGGCCATCGTTCTAAGCGATTTCGACAGCAAAATCGGGCCTATATTAATTGTGCTGGTCGAGACAAGAAGCCAAACTTAACGACTTCTTAACTTCCTTTTACTGTAATAGAATAGAAAATATCGACAAATATTTATCTTAATGATAGTTAAAAAAATACTAATAATATTTTATTTTCGATACAAAACGACAAGTGTACAACAATTTTGCTCTAACTTTCAATGAAGTCATATTGGAAATAAACTTTCAATTACCATTCACTTTGCTGCTAAGTTTCATACTTTAATACGATTAACCCTAGCTGTCATTAAATGATGTCTTCAATAGTTCAATGAATGAGAAGTAACAGGTGATGGCGTGTGTTGTTGTACATTTGTTAATTTTTTTTGTTTCGTTACATAATAGAAAAATGCGTGAACAACAAAAACACAAATAACAATTAAATATGAAATTATAAAAAGTGTAAGCAGCAAACACACACATTTCTGTCATTTGGTTTTGTCTTCCCTGTCATCATTCGTTCATTGAATCGCTTGAAATGTTTTATTAATTTTCCTTGTTGTATTCACCTATGCAGTTGTTGTTGTTTTTAATTTCATTAATTGCTAGATGATGACGACTCACGCACAGCGTCATTCCCAATGAATTGCATTTTCAATTATTGTTGGGCTACGCATACACTGAGTTGTGGATATTACCCTGAAAGTTCATGCATGTATGCATTCATGCATAGGTGTCAAATTAAAGTGGTAAGTCAACTAATGACATTTATAATCTAAATGAAAAAAATATCTTCGATTGCAGATGTCTAAATACGTTCAAGGTCAGATGTAATGGGAACAATGACCAAATAAAAAAATATTTATTTTGTTTTTTCATAATTATGTATATTTTTATTTGGGTTTTGAACTGAATATCATATCAGTATCATATATGAACGACCGTAGTAACCCGTTTATGTCCAGATTCAAGCATCTCGATATACACAAGGCCACCTGGATCTCTCCTGATCAAGTAATGAGAAATCGAATTGATCATGTTGTGATAGACGGAAGGCATTCATCCAGTGTTTTAAACGTCCGATCGATCCGGGGAGCAAATATCGATTCGGACCATTACCTTGTGGCAGCCAAGGTACACACCCGTCTTAATGTTGCAGCAAAGGTTCGATCTAATACAACACGGAAACTCGATGTCGAAAAGCTGCAAACCACACAGATAGCCGAGGCCTACTCCGCTCAACTTACCCATCTGCTTGTAGAAAACACTTCTAGTCCCGATAATAGTATAGAAGGACAATGGCAAAGAATTGCCCACTCCCTACAAACTGCAGCAAAAGCAACACTTGGGTATCAAAAACCACCACCAAGAAACCCATGGTACGATCAGGAGTGTCGTAATGCTACTGATGAGAAAAACGCAGCGTATAGGGCAACCCTGCAGACAGTAGCAACACGTAACGTGATGGAGAATTATCGGGAGAAAAGGAGAGAGGAGAAACGTGTTTTCAGGAAAAAAGAAGAACACGAAAAACGTGAGCGTGAGCAAATCGAGATGTACAGGAGTCAGAATGAAGTCCGGAAATTTTACCAACGAGTAAAACACCAAACCGAAGGCTTTGGTGCAGGCACATCCTCCCATAGAGATGAAGAAGGATACCTGGTGACAAATACAGACAGCGTGTTGAGGATCTGGAAGGAGCATTTCGAAAAGCTTCTAGTATCAAATAGTGGTGATGAAGAAGTTACCCCAGAACCAATAAGAGATGATGGTATAGAGTGTATACCACCTAGCCAAGATGAGGTCATAAAAGCAATTAATCGGCTCAAGAACAACAAAGCAGTAGGAGCCTATGGGTTACCAGCCGAACTATTCAAGACTGGTGGCCAGATGCTGGTCAGGAGCATGCACCAGCTGATTAGCACAATTTGG
>NW_026887163.1:0-11720 GCF_032173495.1 Musca vetustissima | reverse complement strand
AGTCCATTTTTTTAATGAGTTACAGAGCTATCTTTGGATGGGTACAAATGTACCACGGTTATTGATCTACGTATACTTTTTTGGTTATTGACCGTAGGGTTAAAAAAAATCACGCCTCTTATGAACAAATTCACGCCCACGAATGGTCCTTGGAAATATATTTCTCATTGGACCACTGTTTCCCCCCCATCACACATACACATGTAAGTGTATAAAACATAAGTTTAAGAACGAGGTAAACGAGTGCTTAATTTCTATATGGATGCAGTCAAGTGGCTTTAGCATTTTATTTTTAAGCGCATGAATGGATTTGGGCCTTAGATTTTCTTTTTTTCGTCTGTCCTTTGCAAATCAGACAAAAAGCTAAAAAGTAACCGAAAAAAGCAACAAAAAACGAATGAATTTCAATTCATTTGTATAAAATGGAAAGAAAATTGTTGCAAAATTATAAAAATTGCCTTTTTGGCAGAAAAACGTTGAAAGCAATTCCCAAAGAAGACGGAGGAGGACAACAAAAACCACCCAAAATAACAAAACAGCACAAATAAAGCCAGCATATACAGTGTAAAAAGGATTTTTTGGTTATTTTACCCTCCATCACCCCCTGCTGCACATCTTCCCCACACATTTTCAACGACCACATATATTCAACATTATTTAGTCATTATTATTTTTTTGGTAATTTTCCCCTGTATGTTTAAGTTTGAAAGGAAACGGTTTCGGATATTTTTTCGTTTTCTTTTTTTAATTTTTTTTTGGCAAAATCTCTATTTAGCATTGCCATCCCATATAAGCGATGTCGACTGGCTTAATATGGAGGCCGTACATGAAAACACATAATATGTTCATATGGGTATTTTTTGGTATATCCTTTGCAGCAGCCAAAATACCAACGAAAAAGGCTAACAAAAATCGCCAAAAAAAAAGGAGCAGAAATGGTAATAAAAGATGAAAACAAACTTTTATAGACATTTGAGTATGAGCGTTATCGAATGCCTGCAGTAATTTCTTAATTAGCTTCAATGAGATACAATAAGTATTAGGCAAATACAACAACAGTTGCAGCGGCAGCAAAAAATGGCAAGTGGAATAGGGAGACCAATCTGCTGATTTAAATGGAAAGATTAAAGCAATGAAAAAAAATGCTATACACTTAATTACTTAGGTTTATTTTAGGCTCAATTGAGGGAGGGGAGTACAATTAGGCAAGAGTTCTAATTACAATAAAGTGGGGGTTTTAATTAGTTCATATGTGACTAAACTAAGTAAATTTAAGGACTAGCAGGAGGATGGATTTTTACAAATATTTTTTCGAGGAACAATCTCGGGGAAGGGGCGTGGATTTTGTAAAGAATATTTTTTTAAGGCGTGGATTTGGAAAGATATTTTTTCAAGGCCTATAAGAGGCGTGGATTTTCTAAAGAATATTTCAAGGCCTATAAGAGGCTTGGATTTTGTGAAGAATATTTTTTAAGACCTGTAAGAGAAGTGGATTTTCTAAAGAATATGTTTTCAAGGACTAGCCAAGGCGTGGACCTTTTAAAGAATATTTTTTCAAGGACTAGCCAAGGCGTGGATCTTTTAAATAATATTTTTCAAGGACTAGCCAAGGCGTGGGCCTTTTAAAGAATATTTTTTCAAGGACTAGCCAAGGCGTGGATCTTTTAAAGAATATTTTTCAATGACTAGCCAAGGCGTGGATCTTTTAAATAATATTTTTCAAGGACTAGCCAAGGCGTGGGCCTTTTAAAGAATATTTTTTCAAGGACTAGCCAAGGCGTGGATCTTCTAAAGAATATTTTTTCAAGGACTAGCCAAGGCGTGGATCTTTTAAAGAATATTTTTTCTAGGACTAGCCAGTGCGTGGATCTTTTAAAGAACATTTTTTCAAGGACTAGCCAAGGCGTGGATCTTTTAAAGAATATTTTTTCAAGGACTAGCCAAGGCGTGGATCTTTTAAAGAATATTTTTTCAAGGACTTGCCAAGGCGTGGATCTTTTAAAGAATATTTTTTCAAGGACTAGCCAAGGCGTTGATCTTTTAAAGAATATTGTTTCAATGGCTAGTCAAGGCGTGGATCTTTTAAAGAATATTTCTTCAAGGACTAGCCAAGGCGTGGATCTTTTAAAGAATATTTTTTCAAGGCCTAGCCAAGGCGTTGATCTTTTAAAGAATATTGTTTCAAGGGCTAGTCAAGGCGTGGATCTTTTAAAGAATATTTCTTCAAGGACTAGCCAACGCGTGGATCTTTTAAAGAATATTTTTTCTAGGACTAGCCAGTGCGCGGATCTTTTAAAGAACATTTTTTCAAGGACTAGCCTAGGCGTGGATCTTTTAAAGAATATTGTTTCAATGGCTAGTCAAGGCGTGGATCTTTTAAAGAATATTTTTTCAAGGACTAGCCAAGGCGTGGATCTTTTAAAGAATATTTTTTTCAAGGACTAGCCAAGGCGTTGATCTTTTAAAGAATATTCTTTCAAGGACTAGCCAAGGCGTGGATCTTTTAAAGAATATTTCTTCAAGGACTAGCCAAGGCGTGGATCTTTTAAAGAATATTGTTTCAAGGACTAGCCAAGGCGTGGATCTTTTAAAGAATATTTTTTCAAGGACTATATAAGGCGTGGATCTTTTAAAGAATATTGTTTCAATGGCTAGTCAAGGCGTGGATCTTTTAAAAAATATTCTTTCAAGGACTAGCCAAGGCGTGGATCTTTTAAAGAATATTCTTTCAAGGACTAGCCAAGGCGTGGATCTTTTAAAGAATATTCTTTCAAGGACTAGCCAAGGCGTGGATCTTTTAAAGAATATTTTTTCAAGGACTAGCCAAGGCGTGGATCTTTTAAAGAATATATTTTCAAGGACTGGCCAAGGCGTGGATCTTTTAAAGAATATTTTTTCAAGGACTAGCCAAGGCGTGGATCTTTTAAAGAATATTTTTTCAAGGACTAGCCAAGGCGTGTATCTTTTAAAGAATATTTTTTTAAGGACTAGCCAAGGCGTGGATCTTTTAAAGAATATTTTTTCAAGGACTAGCCAAGGCGTGGATCTTTTAAAGAATATTTTTTCAAGGACTAGCCAGGGCGTGGATCTTTTAAAGAATATTTTTTCAAGGATTAGCCAAGGCGTGGATCTTTTAAAGAATATTTTTCAAGGACTAGCCAAGGCGTGGATCTTTTAAAGAATATTTTTTCAAGGACTAGCCAAGGCGTGGATCTTTTAAAGAATATTTTTCAAGGACTAGCCAAAGAGTGGATCTTTTAAAGAATATTTTTCAAGGACTGGCCAAAGCGTGGATCTTTTAAATAATATTTTTTCAAGGACTAGCCAAGGCGTTGATCTTTTAAATAATATTTTTTCAAGGACTAGCCAAGGCGTTGATCTTTTAAAGAATATTTTTTCAAGGACTAGCCAAGGCGTGGATCTTTTAAAGAATATTTTTTCAAGGATTAGCCACGGCGTGGATCTTTTTTCAAGGACTAGCCAAGGCGTGGATCTTTTAAAGAATATTTTTCCAAGGACTAGCCAAGGCGTGGATCTTTTAAAAAATATTTATGTTGTTGTTGCCACATCCCTATATCCCTCATTTGGCAAGTACTGTTTTTAAATATATATTTAAAGGATATAAAATAAATAAAAAAATTATATGAAACCTTTTTAAAAGACTAAAAAACTGTTCAAAAAGTACAAAAATACTTTCTTATGGAACTAATATTCATATAATGTTCCCCGTTTGCAATTTTTTGTATAAATGTTATGTATGTAATAGACACAAATTTATTATACCCTACACAACTATGTTGTCAGGGTATTATAGCTTTGTGCAGCCCCAAAAGTTTGTAACGCCGCGAAATATTGGTCCTAGACCCACCTTTAAGCATACCGATCGTCATATCTCGGCTAGCTGAGTCGATCTAGACATGTGTGTCCGTCCGTCCGTCTGTCCATTATAAATTGTAAACACGGTACAGGCGACAGTTATGGACCAATCTTCACGAAATTTTGCATGTAGGATGGGTTCTGGCCAATGAATACCCCTATTGTTTTTGGGAAAGATCGGTTAATATTTAGGGGATGAAATGGACCAAATACTAAATTTTTGTCGGTTTTTCTGGACGCTCCAGAGGCCGCAATAATGGCCCGAACATCGTGAAATTTGGCATGGAGAAGCGGATCGGGCCAAAGAATAAGCATGCCTGTTTGGATCGGTCAATATTTAGCGGGTCAAATGGACCCTGACATTTGTGTGAAAAATGACAAAATTTTATTTTATGGCGTATATATTTACCTCTGAAGAACATTTACCCGAGAAGTTGATATTATATTCAAGTGGAGTGGTTGACCTTTAAAGTAAGACCAATTATATTGTTGTATGTGCTCGGATGTGGGAGTTACACCTAAATATTTACAGGTATCTCCGTATTCGTATATTAATTAGTAACCCATTATCACTCTGGAGAGCAAAACTATAGCGCTGATCGCTTTGAAATGTTCCATGTGGTTCCAGTTATGGTCAAGGAAAACGCCTATAATTTTCGGTGATGATCAGATAAAAATTTTGGAATGAAGTGGACCGAAGACTTAATTTTTTGTGTTATTTTCAAGTCGATCTATAGACCACAAATGAAAGCCGAACATCACAACACAGTGAAGGGAATCTGGACAATAGCTGTACTGAATACTCGTAATATTCGGAAAATATGTCAGTGTGAGGAAGAGGTACTGTTTACCTCTAATCGGGCAAGAGGGTGCAAATATCACGAAATATTGCACTGGCTCGGAATAAACATCCGCAGAAAATTTGAGTTCCGTTGTAGTTGTGTAGGGTATCGTATGGTCGGCCCCGTCCGACTATACTGCTCCGCTCACTGTTTTTTATTTGTAAAAATGATTTTGACATAAAAGAACCGTTTTTTCAGCTGCCCTTTCTAATGACATTTTCAAATTTATAACGAATTGGAAAACGTGGGCGGAGAGGTAAAAACGTGGCATTTCAATCAAAATTTTGCGAAATGTTGATGGCGTTTTGTTAACAAACATTTCTTATTATGTTAAGTGGATGATGATTACATGGAAAGAAGCCAAAAAGTCGCTGAATTTAATCGCAACATTTGAAAAAATATTGGGCAGACGAAAGGGGTTTTGTCAGATATGTAAGCGAATAATGTAGACAGAATGTATATATGCATGAATTTAGTTGGCGACATACATATTTTTGTAATTCATTTGAAACTAATGTCGAATTTTATTTCTATGTTATGAATTGGAATGCCATTTTGTCAAGGAATGTAAGAAGTATTGCGTTTTTAAATACTACTTTTTTAAAGAATATTTTTCAGGAGCTAACTCAAGCTTTGATTTTTTTAACACTAGAAAGACTGGAATTTTGTATATACCTAATTATTCTAATAATTCTGAAAGAATTTTTATTGTGTAAAGGAATTTTTTTTAACTTATTTTTTAATATTTTTTACATTATTTACAATCATAAAAAACGTTATTATTTATTTTCCGTGGGAGGGCTCTCGAGTTTCCCTTTTTTGAAAAATAAGAACGCGGACAAAATGTTCGAAAAAGAGTAAATGTTATAATGTTATGAATGTTATAATGAACTCGACTAGAAATATAAAATTTATTTTTCCCGATTTGGGTGTTCGTTTGTGTTTCTAGAGTAGGAAACGGGTTTCGATTGTTGTTGTGCTGATCTGGCCATATACCAAATTTACTTTATTCTATAATAAAAGTAGTTTGATTATTTAATATTTCACAAGAGGTCATAATGACCGATTGCACATGTGAATACGGGGAATGAAAGTGGGGAGGAAGCAGCTATTATGATTAATAAACGTAGTTCTATGTGACACAAAAAGTCACCAAATTTTAAAATGCTGTGACATAATTTACACAATTGTTTTTGTACTTGAAATTGAAAAACGGTCAAAATGACGGCTTTCGGCAATCTAGTGTTAAAAAAATATTTGTTCATGGACCAAAAAAGGCGTGGATTTTTTAAGAATATGTTTTCAACGACTGTCTTAGGCGTTGATTTTGTAAATAATATTTTTTTCAACGACTATCTAAGGTACGGATTTTGTAAATAATATGCTTTCAAGGACTATAAATACGTGGATTTAAAAGAAATATTTTTTCAATGATTACCTAAGGCGTAGGTTTTTTGAAACCAACAGTTTTTCAGGGGCTATAAGAGGCGTGGCTATAAGAATTGCTATAATCCGTATAAAAGCGAAGTTCTTCTACATCAGTATCATCTGCGCCCATGCTCCGAACGAAGATAAAGATGAACAGACCAAAGACATATTTTACGAGCGCCTAGAAACATCATATGATCGTTGCCCTGGCCATGACATTAAAATACTGCTAGCTGATTTTAATGTAAAACTCGGAAGGGAAAATATCTTTGGCCCCACCGTCGGAAAATTCAGCCCCATGAAGAAACATCCGACATGAGGTTGATTGATTTCGCGGCAGCAAAAAACATGGTAGTTAGTAGCATCAGATTCAAGCATCTCGATATACACAAGACCACTTGGATTTCTCCCGACCGAACAACGAGAAATCAAATCTATCATGTTGTAATAGACGGAAGGCATTCATCCAGCGTTTTAGACGTCCGATCGATCCGGGGAGCGAATATCGATTTGGACCATTACCTTGTGGCAGCCAGGGAACGCAACCGTCTTAATGTAGCAGCAAAGGTGCGACCTAATTTAACAAGGAAATGTGACGTCGAAAAGCTACAAACACAACAGATAGCAGAAGCTTACTCCGCTCAACTTACCCAATTGCTTGACGAAAGCACCCCTTGTCCCGATAATAATAAAGAAGCACAATGGCAGAGAATTGCCCACTACCTAAAAACTGCAGCAAAAGCAACATTGGGTACCAAAGACCACCATCAAGAAATCAGTGTTACGATCAGAAGTGTCGTAACATAACGTATAGGGCAACCCGGCGGACAGTAGCAACGCGTAATGCAATGGAGAACTATCGGGAGAAAAGGAGACATGAGAAACGTATTTTCAGAAAAAAGAAGAAGAGGTAGAAAACCGTGAGCGTGAGCAAATCGTCAGAATGAAGTCCGAAAATTCTACCAACGGGTAAAACACCAAACCGAAGGCTTTGGTGCAGGCACATGCTTCTGTAGATATAAAGAAGGAAACCTGGTGACAAATACATACAGCGTGCTGAGGATCTGGAAGGAACATTTTGAGAAACTTCTGGTATCAAATAGTAGCAGTGAAGTCAATACCCCAGAACCAATAAAAGATGACGGTATAGAGTGTATACTACCTAGCCAAGATGAAGTCAGAATAGCAATTAATCGGCTCAAGAACAATAAAGCAGCAGGTGCCGATGGGTCACAAGCTGAACTATTTCAAGACTGGTGGTCAGATGCTGGTAAGGAGCATGCACCAGCTGATTAGTACAATTTGGCTAGAAGTATGCATGCCCAATGATTGGAATCTCAGCATCCTGTGTCCCGTGCACAAAAAAGGAGACAAGACAATATGTGGCAACTATAGAGGAATAAGTCTCCTTCCCATCGCATATAATGTGCTATCCAGCGTACTGTGCGAACGACTGAAGCCAATGGTCAATGACAATATTGGACCATACCAATGTGGCTTCAGACCTGGCAAATCCACCATTGACCTGATTTTCACTCTGCGCCAAATCCTGGAAAAACCCACGAAAAACAAATCGACACATTCCACCTATTCGTCGACTATAAAGCCGCATTCGACAGCCCTATCCGTTCAACGGTGGCTATGTATGCGTTTGTCATTCATGCAAAATTAATTCGGCTATGCAGGATAACTTTAACAGGCACAAGATAAGCAGTTAAAGTCGGAAAGGACCTCTCGGAGCCCATTAATAATGAACGAGGATTTAGGCAAGGTGACAGTTTATGGTGTGACCTATTTAACATGCTGCTGGAAAAGTGAACAGAAATGACACTCTGTACACCAAACAACACATGTTACTCGCCTACCCCGATGACATCGACATAATGGGTCGAACATTGAGAGAGGTAAGACCCAGCTTTGAACAAATTGAGAAGGAGTCTGCCAAAGTGGGTCTAGCAGTAAACGGCGAGAAGACCATACTGATGGCATCAACGCGCAAGACGTCCAGTAGACTAAAACCAACTGTGGAACTTGAGAACTACAGCTTCGAGGTAGTCAAAGATTTTATATGCCTTGGTACAGCCATAAATAAAACGAATGACATCAGTTTTGAAATTCGGAGAAGGATTGTAATGGCCAACATATGCTACTATGGTCTGAGCAAACAACTCAAAAGCAAGGCCAAACTCACACTCTACAAGACGCTGATACTACCCGTGCTGGTATATGGATCTGAAGCATGGAGCTTGGAGAGTTGGAGAGAAAAATTATCCGAAAGATCTATGGGCCGATCTGCGTTGACGGTGAATATCGCCGTCGAATGAACCATGAGTTGTACCAGCTATTCTCGGACATCGACATTGTTAGACGTATTGAGCTGCAGCGACTACGTTGGCTAGGTCATGTTGTGAGAATGGATGAAGATGCCCCAGCCCAGAAGGCATATAAAAGCGAACCAGCTGATCGTTCACGCAGAAGGGGTAGGCCAAGAATGGTCTTTCAAATTGAAAAAAACTGCGTAAAAATCCGACGCGCCTGGAAATCTTTTCTAAGCTCGGCTTATAGAACGAAAGTTCTGTCACAAGCCAGCTAAGTAAGTAATAGGCGTGAATTTTTAAAGGAATATTTTTTCAAGGGCCAACGCAGGGTGGGATTTTTTAAAGGAATATTTTGTTCAAGGACTAGAGAGGTGCAGATTTTTTACCCCTTTCAGTGTCAAAAAAAATTTTTGTCGGAATAAAAATCTAAAATTTTGTACTTAAAATCATATAAAGGCATAGAGTTTAGAAAAAAATGAATTTTCATTTTAACCCTCGGACAGTTTCGTCTGTTTTTCAGCAAAAACAAAAACATCAATGTTAACGGTACATAGGATAACCGAAAAATCGCAAAGAAAGAGAGAATTTTTAAATGTCGAATATATTCGACAAAAACACTGAAAGGTTAAGGAATATTTTTCAAAGCACATTCCATAACAAATTATTATTTGTTACGGAATGTGCTTTCAAGGGTATATAAATTCTATTTTATGTCCCATTACATTTCTACCTTATGTTGAATATTTGAAATTATTTTTATTATATTTCAAAATTTCAAGCAATATTGTACAATATAGAATGGAATCATTTCTCGTAACAATAGTTAACATTGTCTAACCAAAAATTGTATCCCGCACACCATCCTCATCCTTCATCATATTGTCATTATACTACCATCTGCTAATCTTGCCAAGAAGGCAAACGTCCGGGACCTGTGGTCTTGTGGGCATTATCAATGACGCCAACAATGAAGTTACCACTACTACTGCTCTGGCTGACGCTACCGCTGCACTTTCCCTGTCACTGCCTGACTGTCTGTTATTGTGTCCGCCGTATTTTGAATTAGATTTGATTGATGAGAATTACTTTACAATGACTGACTGACTGTCTGACATTGTGTTTTACTTGGCAATTTATTTATTCATTCGTTTCATTCATATCTTCCCATTTCATTTAAATGTTGAATAAAAACCACCGAGATATGGGGAGAGACGAGGATGAGTGGGTATTGTTTTTGTCCACCAAATTCATTTCATGTTTATTTATTTCACTTAAAAGGAAATGAGTAAAAGAATGAATGAATAGACTTGGATAGAATGGATTACATTATGGTAGACGCAGCGCACCGCACGGCACCACTCCATTCATAGTGAAACATCAAAATCTACAATCATGTTAATACATCATTATGACAAGTACCCCGGAATTGTGTCCCGACCGATGAACAACATCTCATCTCACTCTCTTGTTTGCTTTTGTCAAATAAAATTTTACATTTCCATAAATGGAATGAAATATTTTGTTGAATGCATGAAAAAATACGATAATAATTTCTTGTAGTTATGAATTGTGACATTTTCAAAGACCAACAAAGAAAATAGTTATTTAATTTATTTAAGCGGTAGACACTCCAAATTTTAAGAAGTAGGGTGGCAACATTTTAGGCCTTTGATGCACCATTTACCTTAAATCGGACGAAAATATATATGGAAGTTATATCTAAATCTGAACCGATTTTCACGAAACTTAGCACACATTATTCTAGAGATAATTCAGTACGCTGTGCCAAATTTCGTGCAAATCGAATGATATATAGGGACTTTGGTGCCCCATTTACCTTAAATCGGACGAAAATATATATGGGAACTATATCTAAATCTGAACCGATTTTCTCGAAACTTGGCACACATCTTTCTGGACCTAATTCAGTACTCTATGTCAAATTTCGTGCAAATCGAATGATATATAGGGACTTTGGTCCTCCATTTACCTTAAATCGGACGAAAATATATATGGGAGCTATATCTAAATCTGAACCGATTTTCTTGAATTTCAATATGGTTCGTCCTTGGGCCAAATAAGTGACTTGCGCCAAATTTTATCCAAATCGGATCATAAATGCGACCTGGACCATGGACGGACGGACAGACGGACATGCATAAATCGACTCAGAAAGTGATTCTATGTATATTCTCAAAAGGAAGCATGGTTCTATCTCGATTCGTTTTGCCTGTTACAAACATAAAGACATAATACCCTGTACCACAGTGTGGTGAAGGGTATAAATATTATGTCTTTTACCACTAATGTTTCTAATAATGGCTTGAGTTTTATCTATTTTATTGAAATTAGGCAAAAGATTCTTCATCTGTAGGTCCGTGATTTTTTGCCACTTTATGTAAAAAATCAGCAAAAAAATAAATTTCCTTTCATTCGAAAAAAAAATTGTACGTAATCTATAAATCTATCATTTTAAATACTCTTCTGTCTAGATTGTCTTTGGCCATTTTAGTGGATCAGGTGAGGATCTGTCTCTATTTATCTAATAAGATATGTTTCATATCGGTCCATATTTTCAAAATGGGTTTTAATGTAATTACTGACTTACAAAAGATTACTTGTTATGTTGATTTAAACATATTCTGTTACTCTAAAAAAATAAGTTCGAACCAAAGAACAAGGAAATGTTTTTATATCTGCAAAAAATATATATTTTTTTGTTAAGGATACTGATACTAAATATCGGCAGAAGGTGACATTGCTCGTTAGCGTAATTAAAACCACATACACACACGCACTAATATCATCCTTCATAAGAAGACAATAGATTTTTGACAAATGTTTGCTACTATTATTTTACTAACTTCATAAAAGTATCATTTAACTGATTTTTATCTGCACAGTTATAACAGCAGTTATTACATGCCACCATTATTTGAAATTGTACAACATTTATGGACCTTGCAAAAAACCACTACACAAACACAACAAAAAACTGAAATGAACACCACCACCGCAAATAAAAAACCCACGACGCCAACAACAATCAACCGATATCAGAGTCATCATCAATAATGGTTGCAAATTAAAAAAAATAGGATAAAAACTATAAAATTGCAATCAATGGTCAGTCGCTAAAGGAGTGTATTACCTTTATACAACAACTAGACAACAATGTGCATCATCAGCCAGCCGCACCCAGCAACAACAAACATACACACATATACGAATCACCCTTAAAATCGCATTGCCAATT
>NW_026887162.1:0-11461 GCF_032173495.1 Musca vetustissima | reverse complement strand
ATGTCAGTATATCTATAGTGGAGGGTATCCAAAGTTCGGCCCGGCCGAACTTAACGCTTTTTCACTTGTTTACTTAATCAAATTAAATTTTTATAGGTCTCTGAAAGCGCCAAAAATTAACTTCTTAACAATACCAACATCAAATACAGACAAAATGTGCATTGCGGTTTGAGAAAATATTTTCTATCTCCGCTTTTGGAATTTTTTTCGTATGTTGTTTTTTGTTCATTTCATTTTGTTGCTAATTTTCCATGCTGGGCATCACTTCAATCATTCCGGTTCCCAGGAAAGCAATTTTCAGCAAATGAATGAAAATTAGGGAGGGGAAAATTTGAAATTTAAAGAATGTTCATGTGGTATGTTAACTGCATAACATAGCTGGAGGAGATATTTGTTATATTATTCCTTGTATAATACTTTTATATATTTTTCTTTAGCTACTGCCTGTATGTCGTTGAAGATTATAATTTGAACGTACTCAATACGTACGACCATGTGTTGTGTTAATTATAGTGTTTGTAAACAAGAAACAAAGTGTTGGTCGGAATTGGAGCAGATCTATATTCTCCACCTCTGACATATGTAGAATACTTCTACATTCGACTTTTTATGTTATACAGTTCACGGAGTTCTACGGAATCAATGTGTATTTTTGAATTCTTATTCGATAGCAAATCATCCTACAAAAATTTTTCAGTATTGGTATGTTGGGTATTGTGGGTTTGTTTTTTGACCACATTGACACTAATTTGGTACTGTCTGGGTCTAAAATCTTTCTACCAAAATTGACCACTTAATAGAGGAAGGCAAAAAAGATCAGCCCGGCAGAACTTTGAGGGGACCGATTCAAAATTTCTAAACTTTGTGGTGAAGATACTGGACTGAGGGTACCAATTGATACCATCTTTGGACTTGTCAAGTTTGTATTAAATTTGATATTTCATTCGCTTCATATGTAATTTACAAAGCTGTGGACCTATAAGCCCCATCTTCCACCATTACAAAGGCTTGGTTTAACTATTTTGTTGAACAATGTTCGATTCAAATCGTATAATACCGTCAAAAGTTGTTATTGACAATTAAATTTCAGCAAAATTTTAACCATTTTATAAGAAGGAAATTTGACCCATATTCCCCAATCTGATTGGGAAATGTGTTATGACATGTGCACTGATTCTGCTTCTGATTTTATTGAGAATAAAAATGCACTTAATTGCTAGACTGTCTTAGAAAACAAAGGGTATCTTATTCTGTGCACTTATCACTAGAACTACTTGCTTGTCCCTTGCTGAGTGCACTATCGGTTGGGCATTGCCTTTATTATAGCTGCATCCCAGAAACTCACACAAGCATTATCACTTACACGCACTTACCTTTGGATTTTTTTTTTCATATTTTTATGAACATTCTCCCGGCCGGCAATTGGACTGTTTATACATTCGGCACCATTGGGAACTGAATCGCTGCGATCCGTTTTTATACCCTCCACCATAGTATGGTGATTACATTAATTTTGTTTTTCCATTTCTAACTCATCGAAATAATCATTTCCGACCATATAAAGTGTATATTCTTGATCAGCGTAAAATTCTGGAAGCCCCCATAAAACGAAAGGGGTACTTGAGCACGTTTTTTAACCACTGAAAATTAAAATTATTAACACATTTTTTGGTAGCCCCCATACAACGGTCTTCAGTATTTTGAGGGGTTTAAATGCGTTTTTCATCGACATTTCCCCGCAATTTGGTACATTGGGTTCACTTTGTATACCGAATATCTCGATTGAGTATAAAAAATAATAGAAATTTATCTACTTTTTCGGGTAGCTCCCATATAACGGTACACCTTAAGATTTCAGAATTTTGGGGATCTTGGACACATTTTTCAACCGATGTTGTAATTTGGTATTTCGGACTCTCATTTGCTACGGAATTTCTCTAGCAAACATGATCAATTTATCGAATTCGATATGTTTTGCGTTAGGTTAGAAATTGAGCTATATTGGTCCACATTTAGGCATTTTAGGAAAATTTGTATGGCGTGTGAAATTTGTATGGCGTGTGTATTGTGGTGTACAACATTCGTTTAGCAAAGTCGACTCTATAGGTCCACCAGTTGGTATATACCTTATATTATGATCCCGCTCATCAGAACTAGCGACAGTTTAATATAGTTCCTCGTGGTGTGGGAAACTTCATTTACCAGTGGAAGTCGCCGTGCCGTAGTCGCTGCCTGACCGAGTAGGGTTGAAAACTAGCCCTCGACATAAATAGATCGGAGTAACGTCACTATCATCGGGCTGCACTGTACCTGCTGCCGCCAACATTCGTGTCATCCCATAAGATTATAAGATCGACAACGTGCTGGTCTTGGGAAAGGAGCCAAATCCAACGAACGTTGAAGTATTTCGGAGCAAATGTTCGCCTGTTCCTTCTTTAAAACTGGTCAAGTGGAGACTGTTCCGCTTGAACAACAAACGGCTGCCAATTTAAAGGCTTTTTCAAAACATGCATCTATATTAAACATTTTACTGAGATTCAGTTCGCTTATAAAGACACCCTAAACTTCAGTTTGTTTATAAAGACTCTCTGAGCTTCAGCCTATAAAGACTACCTAAGTTTCAGTCATATCAAAAGATTCCCTAAGCTTCACCTCTTGTATGAAGACTCCCTCACTTTTAGCACGACTAAAAAGACTCCCTGAGCTTCACCTCGTTTATAAAGACTCCTTGAGCTTCTCCTCGTCTTCCTTAGCTTCAGTTCGTCTATAAAGACTTCTTGAGCTTCAGCTTACCTAACAAGTCTTCCTGAGCTTCTTCTCGGCTATAATTACTTCCTAAGCTTCAGCTCGCCTATAAAGACTCGTCCCTACGTAGTCTCTGAGCATCAGCTCGTTTATTAGGAATCTTTATCTGTGATTAAAAATAAGGAGAATTTCTACCACGCCATTCATTGACTCAGTCAGTAAATCGTGAACACACCTACACACGGCGTTATTTTTTTGGTAAACAAAAAAATTTACACTGTTACCAACATAACAAAAGCAACAATACGAACAACAGTCATACCACTGCCAGTTGCAACAATGTGTCTAGAGGAAAACAGAAAAAAAAACAACTGCGGCATTACCAACCAATGGCTGTTGGTATGAACAACATGAAGTCGTGTTGCAATTTGTAAAATTTTGACAATTTTTTTTTTGTTTGTCTTTCTGCGAATCCCTATGGAAATGCGTGTGCATTGTTGTTGTTGTTGCAACTGTCGTTGTCGTGGTTGAAATGAACATGTGTGTGATAAACCAAGTCAAATGAGTAAACCGGCAACACTTACTGGGTTCTTGTTGAACAAAAGTGCACAAATGCAACTCATATAACAACAACGACAGCAACTGCAACAGCTAGGCAAAGTTCGACAGCCAAAATGAACCACAACAACGGCAGCGTAGTGAACCGCTGCGAAGTAATTTGGTGAGACATGGCATTTTGAGGGACAAGGTTATGGGAATATAGCATGTTCGTCAGTGCATTGTAAATATTCATGCAGAAAAGTGTGATGGAAATTATGTTAGACAGTTGTCGAACAATAATTCTTGAACTTAAATACAACAAAATTGTATCATACTTATAATACTCCCTGATCGTCAGTTTGCCATCAGTTCGTCCATAAAAACCCTATCTATTAGGACATCCTGACCTTCAAACCTTCTATAAAAACTCTCTGGCTGTTAACCCGTCTATGAGGACACCCTTCAGGCCGCCTATGAAGACACATTAAGCTTCAGTTCGTCTATATGACTCCCAGAGTTCTGTTCCTCTATAAAGACTTAAACGTGTATTTCTGTTCAAACTGAAGGGAGTATTTACCCACATCTATCGGTTGATAAGCTAACTGGAGAAGTGTAATAATGAGGAATACATCAAAATACATTCTAAATTGAATGTAATGATCTTTATTGCCCATATGGCGTTACATCCTTCCCTTGTATGGTTCATCCTTTTCCCAAAGGAGATTTTAGAGTTAGAAATTCTTCAAAGAAAGAATTTGTCTGGTCTGTTTCGTCAAATCTGAGAATCAAAAATATTAGGAGGGTATAAAAAGTTCTATCCGGCCGAATTTAAGGATGTTAATTTGAATAAATTCTAGTTGTTGTATAAGGTTACTGGATAAGGCAATAATGAGGAGTATCCCTAATTGAATGTAATGCTTATTATTTGCATCTGTAAGACCAAATTTGTTTTTATATGCTTCCCTCATATGGGTTATCATTTCATCAACGGTGATCCTAGATTTCGAAATTTCCCAAAGAAGGAATTTGGCTGGTATGTTTCGTTGAATCTGAGAATCATTTTTTTATACCCTTCACCACACTGTGGTACAGGGTATAATGTCTTTGTGCATATGTTTGTAACAGGCAAAAGGAAACGAGATAGACACATGGTTCCTTTTGAGAATATGCATAGAATCACTTTCTAAGTCGATTTATGCATGTCCGTCCGTCCGACTGTCCGTCTGTCAGTGCATGTTAAATTGTACACAAAGTACAGGTCGCATTTATGATCCGAATTGGATGAAATTTGGCATAGGTCACTTATTCGGCCCAAGGACGAACCCTATTGAAATTGGGAAAAATCGGTTCAGATTTAGATATAGCTTCTATATATATATATATATATATTTAACCGATTTAATGTAAACGGTCCCTATATATCTTTCGATTTGCACGAAATTTGGTACAGCCTATTCATTTAGGTCTAGAATTATGTCTGCCAAGTTTCGTGAAAATCGGTCAAGATTTAGATATAGCTCCCATATATATTTCATTTTCATGTAAATGGTGCACCAAAGTCGCTATATATATTACGATTTGCACGAAATTTGGCATAACGTACTGAATTGAGCCTAGAGGGATGTCTGCCTTGTTTCGTGAAAATCGGTCCAGATTTAGATATAGCTCCCTTTTATTATAGATTGATTTTAAGTAATTGACGCACCAAGGAACCAATAGGCTGATAGGAACAAAACGTTTTGAAATTACTATAACCTAACCTGTGACATGTTTGTTTGGCATAACGTACTGAATTGAGCCTAGATTGATGTCTGCCAAGTTTCGAGAAAATCGGTCCAGATTTCTATATAGCTCCCACATATAGTTTCGTCCGATTTCATGTAAATGGTGCACCAAAGTCCCTATATATCTTTCGATTTGCACGAAATTTGGTATAACGTACTGAGTTGACCGTAGAGTGATTCTGCATTGTTTCGTGAAAATTGGTCCAGATTTAGATATAGCTCCCATATATAGTTTCGTCCGATTTCATGTAACTGGTGCACCAAAGTCCCTATATATTCTTCGATTTGCACGAAATTTGGCATAACGTACTGAATTGGGCCTAGAGCGATGTCTGCCAAGTTTCGTAAAAATCGGTTCAGATTTAGATATTGCTCCCATATATAGTTTCGTCCGATTTCATATAAATGGTGCACCAAAGTCCCTATATATCTTTCGATTTGCACGAAATTTGGCATAACGTACTAAAATAAGCCTAGAGAGATTTCTGCCAAATTTCGAGAAAATCGGTCCAGATTTCTATATAGCTCCCATATATAGTTTCGTCCGATTTCATGTAAATGGTGCACCAAAGTCGCTATATATCTTACGATTTGCACGAAATTTGGCATAACGTACTGAATTGTGCCTAGAGGGATGTCTGCCTTGTTTCGTCAAAATCGGTCCAAATTTAGATATAGCTCCCTTTTATTATAGATTGATTTTAAGCAATTGACGAACCAAGGAACCAATAGGCTGATAGGAACAAATTGTTTTGAAATTACTATAACCTAACCTGTGACATGTTTGTTTGAAATCGCTTTAATATTTGAATAGAGTTTCCATATATATTTTCGCCCGATTTCAAGTAAATAGGGCATCAAACTCCTCATGTAGTCAGATTGACATCAAATTTTGCACAACTTACAAAATTGAGCATAGAATAAAGTAGTTGCGTTTTCTAGAAGTACAGACATAGCCCAACGGATGACCTATTTATATTTGTTTGAAGTCGATTTACATACTTTTTGGATAGATCACATTTAGATAAATATCACATATTTTATTTCATCCAATTTCATGTTAATAGTCCTGTTTAATATACCCATAGTGGTGAAGGGTATCATATAGTCGGCCCCGTCCGACTTTACTACTTTCCTTACTGGTTTTAATATACTGAAATGCTTAATATAAACAAAGTGGTGTTAAACGTAGTTCTTCAATACAAAATTTTATGATATAGTATACATTAAATCCATAAAATTGTACAAAATTTACATATGGCACCCAACGTGGGAACTAACGAAACAAATGTTTCAATAGAACAGCGCATGATATAACTATTTTCATAAAATCCATATGCGTTACTATCTCGTGTATCATACAATTACGAGTTTCACACTTACTACAACAACCAATAATTACTGCCAAATTTAAAACGTGCTTGCGATTTCTACAGTTTCCCCATGTTAATAGCTTACCATGCTTTTTTATTTCCCTTTAAAGCATTCCATCATTTGCCATTTGCCAGCTATTAGCCTTCACAACATAAAAATAAAACCAGTAAAGAAAGTAGTAAAGTCGGACGGGGCCGACTATATGATACCCTTCACCACTATGGGTATATTAAACAGGTCTATTACAGGACTATTCGTGCAAATCGAAAGATATATAGAGACTTGGGTGAACCATATACATGAAATCGGACGAAACTATATATGGGAGCTATATAGAAATCTGGACCGGTTTTCTCGAAACTTGGCAGACATTCATTCTAGACTCAATTCAGTACGTTATGCCAAATTTCTTGCAAATAGAAAGATATTTAGCGACTTTGGTGCACCATTTACATGAAATCGGACGAAATTATATATATGGGAGCTGTATCTAAATCTGGACCGATTTTCACGAAAAAAGGCAGACATCACTCTAGGCTCAATTGAGTACGTTATGCCAAATTTCGTGCAAATCGAAAGATATATTGCGACTTTGGTGCACCATTTACATGAAATCGGACGAAACTATATATGGGAGCTATATCTAAATCTGGACCGATTTTCACGAAACTTGGCAGACATCATTCTAGGCTCAATTCAGTACGTTATGCCAAATTTCGTGCAAATTGAAGGATATATAGGGACTTTGGTGACCATTTAAATGAAATCGGGCGAAACTATATATGGGAGGTATATCTAAATCTTGACCGATTTTCACGAAACTTGGCAGACATCATTAAAGGCTCAATTCAGTACGTTATGCTACATTTGGTGCAAATCGAAAGATATATAGGGACTTTGGGGCACCATTTACATGAAATCGGACGAATCTATATATGGGAGCTATATATAAATCTGGACCGATTTTCTCGAAACTTGGCAGATATCACTCTAGGCTCAATTCAGCACGTCATGCAAAATTTCGTATAAATCGAATGATATATAGCGACTTTGGTGCACCATTTACATGAAATCGGACGAAACTATATATGGGAGCTATATCTAAATCTGGACCGATTTTCAGAAAACTTGGCAGACATCATTAAAGGCTCAAGTCAGTACGTTATGCCACATTTGGTGCAAATCGAAAGATATATAGGGACTTTGGGGCACCATTTACATGAAATCGGACGAATCTATATATGGGAGCTATATATAAATCTGGACCGATTTTCTCGAAACTTGGCAGACATCACTCTAGGCTCAATTCAGCACGTTATGCAAACTTGGTATAAATCGAAAGATATATAGGGACTTTGGTGCACCATTTACGTGAAATCGGACGAATCTATATATATGAGCTATATCTAAATCTTGACCGATTATCACGAAACTTGGCAGACATCATTCTAGACCTAAATGATTAGGCTGTACAAAATTTCGTGCAAATCGAAAGATATATAGCGACCGTTTACATTAAATCGGTTAAATATATATATATATATATATATGGGAGCTATATCTAAATCTGAACCGATTTTTCCCAATTTCAATAGGGTTCGTCCTTGGGCCGAATAAGTGACCTATGCCAGATTTCATTCAATTCGGATCGTAAATGCGACCTGTACTTTGTTAACATGGACAGACAGACAGACGGACGGACATGCATAAATCGACTTAGAAAGTGATTCTATGCATATTCTCAAAAGGAACCATGGGTCTATCTCGATTATTTTTGCCTGTTACAAACATATGCACAATGACATAATACCCTGTACCACAGTGTGGTGAAGGGTATAAAAATCTAGTTGTTGTATAAAAATCCAGTTGTTGTAAAAGGTTACTGGAGAAGGCAATGTACATTCCAAATTGAATGTAATGCTTATTATTATTGGGCATATGGCGCCCACGTAGGTACATCTATACGACCAATTGTGTTGTATGCTTCCCTCATGTGGGTTATCATTTCTTCAGCGGTGATCCTAGATTTCGAAATTTCCCAAAGAAAGAATTTTGCTGGTCTGTTTCGTTGAATCTGAGAATCAATTTTTTTTAATGTACTGAATTGCTTAATATGAACAAAATGGTGTTAAAGGTAAAATTGTACAAAACTTACATAAAATTGTACAAAATTTACATATGGCACCCAACGTGGGGACCAACGAAACAAATGTTTCAACAGAACAGCGCATGATATAACTATTTTCATAAAATCCATATGCGTTACTATCTCTTGTATCGCACAATTACGAGTTTCACACTTACTACATCCAATAACTAGTGCCAAATTTACAACGTGCTTGCGAATTCTACTGTTTTCCCAAGTTAATACCTAACCATGCTTTTTTATTTCCCTTTAAAGCATTCCATCATTTGCCAGCTATTAGCCTTCACAACAGAAAAAAAAAAAAACAATTGAACAAAAATAAAGTCATTCGAGCTTAAAGCGAAAAAATAGCCTTAGCAATGGGTTTAAATGTTTTACGCTTTAATCCGATTTTTTTAAGGTTTTCATTGTTAAACGGGCAATTTTTATTTTCTCTGCTTTTGTTGCGATGCGTACGTAATTTACATTACGCGACAAATTTTGTAGAACATCTCCTCCTGAGACATTTCCTGTAAGCCATAGCAATACTCCTTCGACTCATTGTTTACCGGGCAAATTTTATCCGTCTGCTGGCACGCTGATGTGCTTTTTTCTCCAGGATGTTGCAGGCCAGATGTCAAAGTTGGGGGTGTTGATCATTTGGTTCGTAAAGGACAACAATGTAGGATGGTAAGCCTGAGAACCAGCAAAAAAGGAAAGGAAAAACAAAAATAAGTTTTTCGGCTTAAAATAAAGACAAATATAATAAAGACAAACATAAATTGTATAGCTGCACAGAAAAATGGAAAACAACTACAACGAATCAACAGATAGAGATATTGAGTAGCAAAAGTTTAAGTAATACCCAATAAAGTAGCGTTGATGGGAGTTGGATACGGATCTCCATTATTTACCACTGTAACTATCTGTACTATCGTTATCAGTTATTATCTGGTTTTAGCATGAGTCGGGAAATGGAAAAAAATATATATTTTATATCTTTATACTTTCTAAAAGTCTGTGTTTGTGCGACAAAATGAAATCACATGACTGAAAAATTGTACGAATTTTTATTTGAAAGAGAGATAATTCGTTGAAAACCACCAAAGTAACATTTTCTTCTAGTATATAAGTAAAAAAATTCTACAGAAAAAATAATCATATTATGATCCTTCACAATTAGTATATAATATACAACCTGCAGAACCTATAATATACGTTGGGGACCTAATAAAGTGTATACATCTTGCATATAGGTTCTCTTAATCGAAGGATATTTTAAAATTTGGAACAAACATTGTAATATGGACCTTTTTATTCATATAGTCCCATATTAAGGTTCCATAGACACCTCCATAGATATTCCTCTCTGGAGCGTAAAATGAATTCTCGAAGAAATTTTCAATATAGACTCATGATTTGACAATATTCAGAGCACATCCCATTTGATGCATTTTTATGGACAACATGCGTGTTGTGGAATAACTTTCATAAACAGGAAATTTCACAATTTAAGTAGGTAGTACATTCAGTCTATGAGATATATGTAGTACTAGCATAGGCCCGCTACGTCGTTAGCGGATTTTTTTTTATAGGTAAAATAATTAAACGTTAATTTAGCTACACAATATACCTTTGGATAAAGTATAAATTTGAAATATTTCGAATAATGATAGGTTCTATATCTTCGATTTTTTTACTTCGCATTTTTTTCGAACAGAAACGTTGATGCTTCTATCCCACTAAATCGAGTAGGGGAGACTGGGGCACCTTCGGCATCGGGGCACCTTCGGCAATTGCGTTTTCGATATGAAGCTCTCACCGTACATCACTAGTTTCGATACATAGGTATCGAATATCGAAATAAATAACTGACACAAAGTTTGAAATTTCTAGCTAATAAACTTATTTAGATACATAGGTTTTTGTATTTTTATAGATGTTTCTGTAATATTTCAATTCCATTTCGTAAGTATTTCTTGTATAAAACTTTTAAAATTTTTAAGACAATATTATTAAAAAGTGGTTAACTACGATGTGTATTATTATGAAAATATTTAAAAATATAAGTTTTTACAAATCTGATCGAAAAAAATGGAAAAAACTATAAAAAGTACATTCGGGGTACATTCGGCATTTTAAAGTGGGGCACATTCGGCCATATACAGATTGAGCAATATTATTTCCTTAATTTTTTTTTGAATTTGTCTTTAAAACTAATCCTTTAATATGGCTCGAAGTCGCATATATAAGATCAGACGTGCTTGTATTGACGAAAATGCGATAGAAAACCCCTATTTCTGATGGTGTGTGCGAGCTTCAGATGTAAACGTCCGTCGCTAGAAAATAAAACCCTATAATTCAAACATTGTGTGGCGTATTAAAACCATATAGAGCCTTTAGAGGATCAGAATTTCAACTAGACTGATAGCGATGACAATTACCCGGCTATGACTATGGTGCCGAATGTGCCCCATCAAATGCCGAAGCTACCCCGGGTTGGGGCACATTCGGCGAATTTGACTTTTTTTACAAAACTGTAAATTTTTTTAACTAATACTATTTTTTTATATCTTTTTTGTACTATTTTTTTATAATTAAGAGTCAGAGGACAATAATCAGCCATAAAGTTGTTATATATGTTGAATAAGTACTGAGATATAGAGCTCTAAAAAAAAAGTGCCGAAGGTGCCCCAGTCTCCCCTACAACTTATATTTATATTTTCTGAAAGTGTACTATTTTCTCGATCCTCCCAATTTACCAATACAAATAGGACGTTTTTTACATTTTTTGTTGCTTCCGGTAATGTTAAAATATGTAGTACGTTTAAGTACTTGTATATAATACGAATTTGTAATATTATGTTTTCCACAGCGCATCATCTATATATAT
>NW_026887161.1:0-11507 GCF_032173495.1 Musca vetustissima | reverse complement strand
TCAAGAGGCAATATTTACACCAATTGTCTGCGTTTGTGTTTGAGTGGGAGAAGTGAAAATTGCCCACAACGGATTTTATTAAAATCATTACAGCGTTGGCGATTGAAATCGTTCCTCGCCCTTCAATTTGTAAAATTTTCAAATGTTTAATTTAAAATAATAGAACACATTATCTATGCATCCTCCTTTTATCGAAGTGAGGTAAGGCAGAAAGGGTTTCCCTTTGGAAAAAGGGTGAAATTTTTTAATAAACCCCTTTATTCGCGACGCATCAATGTCTGTTGTTGATTTTAATATCAATTTTCATTTCATTGATAATGGTGGGGGGTTTTGAAACACAAAACTTTTACGCGCCTAAACAAATTGGATATTGAAAACGCGTTTTATTTATTTATTTATTTATTTTTTTTTTTTTTTTTGTAAATCAACACCCAGGGAAATTTTCATTTCTTTTTTTTTCTCAAGACAAGAAAGCCAGTTTCAAATACAGAAATCCCAATCCAGTTGCCATTAAAATTGATAATTTATTTGTTTTTTCTTTCTTCTCTTGACTGTGTTGTTGTTGTATTTATTTATATAATTTGAGATGTTTGTTGTTGTTGCTATAAGTCGTCGCCGTAGTTGTTTTCATTGATACCTTTTGTCCCTTTGCCTGCTTTCTTTAGTTATTATTTATTTATTCATTTATTCTAATTATTATTCCATAGCTGTTTTGTTTTGGGTATTTTCTCATCAAATGAAGAAGAATGAAAAAAACAAAAACGAAAACGTTTGGAATTTTTGAAATTCCACAAATGTAACGCATCACAGTTTATGCCAGGCTGTCTCTGTCTGTCTCTCTGTCATTTAGTAAGACTGGCAGTTAACCAGTTAGCTGACTGCTAGGTAGGGTTTAGCAGCTTAATACAACTTTATTTTAAAATCGACAACAACACCAACAACAATGTTTGGTTGTTGTTTTTTTTTTTTCTTATTCCCTCCCCCTCCCGTAGGATCGTTTCTATTTTGACTAGCTTGTGTCTTGTTAGAATCGAAAGGTAGAATCACTTCGACAACCGATTCAATTAGTTATTCTTCAAAGTGCCGTTGTTATTGTCATTCACCTGTTTTGTTGTTATTATTGTTGTTGTTTTGTTTAGAAATTCCACAAACGTTCAGAAAAAAATCAATTTTTTTCGATATGTTAACTGTTTAATCTTGGCTGTTTGATGAAACATAGCTGCTCAACTTGATATTCATTAAATCTCAGTAAGCAGATTTGAGTTTGAAGGGGTCGAATTTTCACATTATTTAAATAAAACAAAAAAAAAAAACAATTAGAAAATTATGCCTAAGATACTGGAAACGTTTGGAAAATTGAAAGAAAATTAACTTTCAGGAGGTAAATTTTTAACAAATATTCTATATTCTCCAAAAATTTCGTATAGCCTACTGAATTAAGTCTTAAATGATGTGTGCTAAGTTTCCTGAAAATAGGTTCAGATTTCGATATAGCTCCCATACATATTTTCGTCCGATTTTAGGTAAATAGTGCACCAAAGTCCCTATATATATTTCGATTGGAACGAAATTTGGTATAGCCTACTGAATTAAGTTTTAAATGATGTGTGCTATGTTTCGTGAAAATTGGTTCAGATTTAGATAAAGCTCCCATACATATTTCCTTCCGATTTAATGTAAATGGTTTACCAAAGTCCCTATATATATTTCGATTGGAACGAAATTTGGTATAGCCTACTGAATTAAGTTTTAAATGATGTGTGCTATGTTTCGTGAAAATCGGTTCAGATCTGGATATAGCTCCCATATATATTTTCGTCCGATTTTATGTAACTTGTGCAACAAAGTCCCTACATATCCTTCGATTTGCACGAAATTCGGCACAGCGTGATAAATTAGGTCTAAAATGATGTGTGTTAAGTTTCCTGAAAATCGGTTCAGATTTAGATATAGCTCCCATACATATTTTCGTCCGATTTAATGTAAATTGTGCACAAAAGTCCCTATATATGCTTCGATATGTACGAAATTTGGCATAGTGTACTGAATTGAGTCTGGAATGATGTGTGCTAAGTTTCGTGAAAATCGGTTCAGATTTATATATAGCTCCCATATATAGTTTCGCCCGATTTTTGGTAAATGGTGCTCCAACGTTCCTATATATCATTCGATTTGCACGAAATTCTGTATAGCCTATTGAATTAAGTCTAAAATAATGCGTGTTAAATTTAGTGAAAATCGGTTCAGATTTCGATATAGCTTACATATATATTTTCGTCCGATTTAAGGTAAATGGGGCACCAAAGTCCCTATACGACTTTCGATTTGCATGAAATTTGGCATAGTGTACTGAATTGAGTCTACAATGATGTGTGCTAAGTTTCGTGAAGATCGGTTCAGATTTAGATATAGCCCCCATATATATTTTCGTCCGATTTAATGTAAATGGTGCACCAAAGTCCTTATATATCTTTCGATTGGAACGAAATTTGGTATAGCCTACTGAATTAAGTCTAAAGTTATGTGTGGTAATTTTCGTGAAAATCGGTTCAGATTTATATATAGCTCTCATATATATTTTCGTCCGATTTAATGCAAAAAGGTGCACCAAAGTCCCTATATATATTTCGATTTGCACGAAATTTGGCACAGCGTAGTGAATTACGTCTAGAGTGATGTATGCAAAGTTTCGTGAAAATCGGTTCCGATTTAGATATAGCTCCCGTATATATTTTCGTCCGATTTAAGGTAAATGGGGCACCAAAGTCCCCATATATCTTTCGATTTGAACGAAATTTGGCACAGCGTAATGAATTAGGCCTAGAATGGTTCAGATTTAGATATAGCTTCTATATCTGAGAAAATGAAAAATATAGTATCGGTTGCAGAATGACATGTTTATGGATCCAATTTCATTTTACTGGTCTTTCAAAAATGCGACGTCTATTAGGATTCATCTGTTGAATATACCCAAAGTGGTGAAGGGTGTCATATAGTCGACCTCGTCCGACTTTACTATATTCCTTACTGGTATTAAATTAATTTTTCTAGGGTCAAAACAAGGCCTAAATTTTTTAAATAATTTTTTCAAGGGTCTATACATGGTCTGGGTTTTTAAAATAATTTATTTTAAATAATTTTTTCAAGGGGCTATAGAATCTACGCCTTATATGGGTGCTTGAAAATTTATTTTCAAAAAAATCCACGCCTTATATGGGTGCTTGAAAATTTATTTTCAAAAAAAATCCACGCCTTATATAGGCTTCGGAAAAAAATATATTTAAAAAATCCACGCTTTATACAGGCCTCTTTTTTTTAAATCCACACTTTATTTAGGTCGCAGAACTCTCTTTCTCTCTCTCTTTTATTCCCTCTCTCTCCATCCATTGTTTTTTCTTATTTATCTATTAAAGTATTTATTTAAATCATGTCATATAGAAAATAATGTATTTTTCTTATAAAAAAAATATATCTATATATTTAAGTCTGTATGTGAGTCATATATATTTATATCTAAATTAATTATAATTTTTATAAAATAATTCTTTTGTTTTGGCTTTGCCAAAACTACTATTATTAATAATATTCGTTATGAATGTATTTATATGTATGCGTTGCTGTTGTATTACTGTGTAGAAAAAAATAATATGTTTTTTTGAAATAAAAAAAAATACAAAAAAATTGAAAATTGTATAGTTGTGTGTTTATTTTTTAATGGGCAATTTGGGTGGTCTTAACCTAGTTATGACGCCTGGGCCATATTCCAAAAAGTTATGGCGCTCTGTGTGTAATTTAATAAAATTACTTTTAATTTCAATTCAAGTCCGCATAGCGGCCGGCAGCAGTTGCACTTTCATTTGTGCAGTCGATCGATCGATCGATCGCTTGATTGGTTGGTCGGTTGGACAGTCAATCAATTGAGGCAAGCAAGCAGTCAGGCAAACGGGCAGAACGGCCAGGCTCATTATTCTCCAAAAAAAAAAAAAAAATAGCCAAGGCAGGGCAATTTGAAAATGGTGGTGGATTTTTTCCGATTAGAGGGAGGAGTAGTGTTTTGGCGCAGCATTTTTTCTTCCAGCGCCGTTGCAATATTCAATAATTGTTAATGCGTGTTAATTGTTTTCTTTAGTTGAGCTAAACAATTTTCAATTTCAAATTAGCCAATATCGATGAAATTGAAAATAGTCAGCCGGGCAGCCGGGCGTTATCGATGACGCTATGTATTAAATGGTGTTAGTGAATTATGTGCAATAGTTCAAATAGTTAAACGTTTTATGCATTTGACCTTATTAACAAAAAAGAAATAATAAAAATTTATTTCGAAAATTGGGATGGGAAAAATTTGAAAATTAATTTAAAAAAAATCCACACATAGAATAACCTCTTGAAAAATTAATTAAAAAAAAAATCCACACATAGAATAACCTCTTGAAAAATTAATTTAAAAAAATCCACGCCTTGTACAGAGCCTTGAAAAATTAATTTAAAAAAATCCACGCCTTGTACAGAGCCTTGAAAAATTAATTTAAAAAAATCCACGCCTTGTACAGAGCCTTGAAAAATTAATTTTAAAAAATACACGCCTTGTATAGAGCCTTGAAAAATTAATTTTAAAAAATCCACGCCTTGTATAGAACCTTGAAAAATGAATTTTAAAAAATCCATGCCTTGTATAGAGCCTTGAAAAATTAATTTTAAAAAATCCACGCCTTGTATAGAGCCTTGAAAAATTAATTTTAAAAAATCCACGCCTTGTATAGAGCCTTGAAAAAATTATTTAAAAAATCCACGCCTTGTATAGAGCCTTGAAAAAATTATTTAAAAAATACACGCCTTGTATAGAGCCTTGAAAAATTAATTTTAAAAAATCCACGCCTTGTATAGAGCCTTGAAAAATTAATTTTAAAAAATCCACGCCTTGTATAGAGCCTTGAAAAATTAATTTTAAAAAATCCACGCCTTGTATAAAGCCTTGAAAAATTAATTTTAAAAATTCCACGCCTTGTATAGAGCCTTGAAAAATTAATTTTAAAAAATCCGCGCCTTATATAGAGCCTTGAAAAATTAATTTTAAAAAATCCACGCCTTGTATAGAGCCTTGAAAAATTATTCTTTCAAAATTTCACGCCTTTTATAGAGCCTTGAAAAATTAATTTTAAAAATCCACGCCTTGTATAAGGCCTTGTAAAATTAATTTTAAAAAATCCACGCCTTGTATAGAGCCTTGAAAAATTAATTTTAAAAAATCCACGCCTTGTATAGAGCCTTGAAAAATTAATTTTAAAAAATCCACGCCTTGTATAGAGCCTTGAAAAATTAATTTTAAAAAATCCACGCCTTGTATAGAGCCTTGAAAAATTAATTTTAAAAAATCCACGCCTTGTATAGAGCCTTGAAAAATTAATTTTAAAAAATCCACGCCTTGTATAGAGCCTTGAAAAATTAATTTTAAAAAATCCACGCCTTGTATAGAGCCTTGAAAAATTAATTTTAAAAAATCCACGCCTTGTATAGAGCCTTGAAAAATTAATTTTAAAAAATCCACGCCTTGTATAGAGCCTTGAAAAATTAATTTTAAAAAATCCACGCCTTGTATAGAGCCTTGAAAAATTAATTTTAAAAATCCACGCCTTGTATAGAGCTTTGTAAAATTAATTTTAAAAAATCCACGCCTTGTATAGAGCCTTGAAAAATTAATTTTAAAAAATCCACGCCTTGTATAGAGCCTTGAAAAATTAATTTTAAAAAATCCACGCCTTGTATAGAGCCTTGAAAAATTAATTTTAAAAAATCCACGCCTTGTATAGAGCCTTGAAAAATTAATTTTAAAAAATCCACGCCTTGTATAGAGCCTTGAAAAATTAATTTTAAAAAATCCACGCCTTGTATAGAGCCTTGAAAAATTAATTTTAAAAAATCCACGCCTTGTATAGAGCCTTGAAAAATTAATTTTAAAAAATCCACGCCTTGTATAGAGCCTTGAAAAATTAATTTTAAAAAATCCACGCCTTGTATAGAGCCTTGAAAAATTAATTTTAAAAAATCCACGCCTTGTATAGAGCCTTGAAAAATTAATTTTAAAAAATCCACGCCTTGTATAGAGCCTTGAAAAATTAATTTTAAAAAATCCACGCCTTGTATAGAGCCTTGAAAAATTAATTTTAAAAAATCCACGCCTTGTATAGAGCCTTGAAAAATTAATTTTAAAAAATCCACGCCTTGTATAGAGCCTTGAAAAATTAATTTTAAAAAATCCACGCCTGGAGCTAGGTATTGAAAAATTAATTTTAAAAAATCCACGCCTGGAGCTAGGTATTGAAAAATTAATTTTAAAAAATCCACGCCTGGAGCTAGGTATTGAAAAATTAATTTTAAAAAATCCACGCCTTGGAGCTAGAGTATTGAAAAATTAATTTTAAAAAATCCACGCCTTGTATAGAGCCTTGAAAAATTAATTTTAAAAAATCCACGCCTTGTATAGAGCCTTGAAAAATTAATTTTAAAAAATCCACGCCTTGTATAGAGCCTTGAAAAATTAATTTTAAAAAATCCACGCCTTGTATAGAGCAACGGCTGTGATTGGCTTAAACATGGCGAAGCCCAGGCTCTTGGTCCCTCTTTCATCTCAATTGTGGACACTGACCTCCCCGCGGGGTCACCTGGGGTAATTATTTTCATCATCCATTGAAATAGTGAACTAATATGTGCCGCGAGTTCACCCATAAGAAATGGGTACATGTACTTGCTGAGTTGACAGCCCTTGCATGCATAGAACCGGCCGTCGTGCCCCGCGTTATTTGCCTGACATTAGTCATCTTTTAGAAGGCAATAACCGTCTGGTGCTAGGGGATTTCAATGCACAGAGGGGCATGGCGCTGACGGAGCAAATTGATAGCTCAATGTTTTGAACGGTGAATGAGGACATACCCAGCAGGATAAGGGGAGACTGCCAAAGCTCACCGGACATCTCCATCGTGGCTTGGCAACCCATATCATATCATTGGGTTCTGATCACCTCCCTATTATCATATCCATCAACAGACCACCCGACTTCATAACATCTGAACGCCGTACTTTCCTTAATCATGGGAAAGCCAATTGGCAAGCGTTCAGAAATTTCACCAATCGTCGCTTCAGAGAACTGCCCAATCCTTCTGCCCAAACCTTCCAAAGCTCACCGGACACATACCTGCGGGTCGTATACCCGAACTAAGACCAAACTTCCAAACTGATGAGCTTCGTCGTACTAATCCTACTAACCCCAGAGTCAGAGAACTGACGTTGGAGGTGAACAGGTTAGTCGGCGAGCATAAGCGGAAAAAGTGGCTAGAACAACATCAGCAACGGGGTAAGTAAATTGTGGACAACGGTTAAGTCGCTCTCGAACCCTGGAGCAGAAACACGGTTCTCCAGTAGCTAGCCGGCAGCACTTGGGGAGCTGACAAGGAAACGTTGTTAACGACTTATACAGCAATAGGCCGGTCATGGTAAACTATGCGGCGCCAGTGTGGTCCGCTAACGTCAGTGCAATGCAGTGGAAAAGTCTTCAATGCTGCCAGAATGCAGCTCTGAGGACTGCAACAGAGTGTCTCCTCATGACTTCAATAGACAAAGATGTTGTCGATGCAATTCCTGCTTGGGTGTTATGGTCAGAGCAACGCAGTGGAAAAGTCTTCAATCCTGCCAGAATGCCGCCCTGAGGACTGCAACAGAGTGTCTCCTCATGACTTCAATAGACCAAGATATTGTCGATGGAATTCCTGCTTGGGTGTTATAGGAGTTACTTAATGGATAGACACCCACCACCTAGGCATGTCAGGAAGGATCTCCATGACCTGGAGAGAGAGAAGTCCAAAGGTACAAAAGGGAGCCTCTAGATCAACAGGCCTATCAAGCAGGATTGAATCGTATTCACACGGATGCTGTTGAGGAAGCAGTTCAAGAATATCGTGTGAACACCATCCTCGGAGATTATCCACCTATGATAGCTGCAGAAGAGCAGCAGCTACCTCGACAAACCAGAGTGGTCTTGGCACAACTAAGATCTGGATGGTGTAGCCGCCTCAATTCATATTGGGCACAAATTGATGGAGAGGTCGACAATATCTGCCCGGCATGTTGTAACGGACCACATGACACGCTACATCTTTTCATCTGCCCAGCCAAACCCACTCACCTAACCCCATATTCTCTTTGGACTCAAACGATACAGGTCGCAGCCTTCCTGAACTTGGAGTTAGAAGCAGAACCAGGTTAAGGAGAATAGAAGAAATACACAGCAGTACAACCTGCTACAATAACAACAACAACAAAAATGGGTTGAGGCATCGGGTTAGTGGCCCACACTCGGAAACCCCCTCTTACTATAAAAAAGCAACGAAAAAGAAAACCAAATCCCCCCAATGTTGACGACCCCCGCAAACGTATAAAGGACCACGATCTGCACTTGGAATGTGCGCACGTTGTACAGAACAAGCGCAGTGTTCGCTTTGGCGGATGTACTCGAGAAGTACAAAGCCGATACTATTGCCTTACAGGAAATTGCCGATGGAAAGGGACTGGCATAAGTAAATCAGATGATTACGCCCTGTATTATAGCTGCCAAGAAACGAGATATGAATTTGGCGGCGGATTTATGGTTAACAGGAGAATAAAAGACCTAGTCTCCAGATTCACTCCAGTAGATGATCGAATTGCTATAGTCCGCATAAAAGCGAAGTTCTTCTACATCAATCTCATTTGCGCCCATGCTCCGACCGAAGATAAAGATGAACAGACCAAAGACATTTTTTACGAGCCCTTAGAAGCTGCATATGACCGCTGTCCTGGCCATGACATTAAAATTCTGCTAGCAGATTTTAATGCAAAAATCGGAAAGGGAAATATCTTTGACCGTCGCCGTCGGAAAATTCAGCCTCCATGAAGAAACATGAGACAACGGCATGAGGTTAATTGACTTCGCGGCAGCAAAAAAACATGGCAGTTAGCAGCCTCGCAGATTCAAGCATCTCGATATACACAAGGCCACCTGGATTTCTCCTGATCAAGCAACGAGAAAACAAATTGATCATGTTGTGATAGACGGAAGGCATTCGTCCAGTGTTTTAGACGTTCGATCGATCCGAGGAGCGAATATCGATTCGGATCATTACCTTGTGGCAGCCAAGGTTCGTACCCGTCTTAATGTAGCAGCCCTTTAATACCGAACGAGAATTCAGACAAGGTGAAAGTTTGTCGTGTACCTTTTTACCATCCTGCTCGAAAAGGTCATACAAGAGGCAAAGGTGAACAGAAATGGCACTCTGTATACCAAACAACCCCAGTTACTCGCCTACGCCGATGACATCGACATAATGGGTCGAACATTGAGAGCGGTAACAGCCACCTTTGAACAAATTGAGAAGGAGTCTGCCTAAGTGGGTCTGGCAGTAAATGGCGAGAAAACCAAGCTGATGGTATCAACGCGCAAGACGTCCAGTAGACTCGGACCAACTGTGGAACTTGAGAACTACAGCTTCGAGGTAGTCAAAGATTTTATATACCTTGGTACAGCCAAAAATAAAACGAATGACATCAGTTTTGAAATTCGGAGAAGGATAGTGATGACCAACCGATGCTACTATGGTCTGAGTAAGCAACTCAAAAGCAAGGCCACCTCCCGCCAGACCAAACTCACACTTTACAAGACGCTGATACTACCCGTGCTATTATATGGATCTGAAGCATGGGTACTAGCGCAAGCTGATGCGGCAGCTCTTAGGGTCTTTGAAAGAAAAATTCTCCGAAAGATCTATGGGCCGATCTGCGTTGACAGTGAATATCGCCTTCGAATTAACCATAAGTTGTACCAGCTATTCTCGGACATCGACATTGATAGACGTATTGAGCAGCAGCCACTACGTTTGCTAGGTCATGTTGTAAGAATGGATGAAGATGCCCCAGCTCAGAAGGCATATAAAAGCGAACCAGCTGATGGTTCATGCAGAAGGGACGGCCACGAATAAATTGGAAGGATCAAATGGAGGACAACGTTGCCGAATATGATCTTTCAAACTGGAAAAACGTCGCGCCTGGAAATCTTTTTTAAGCTCGGCTTACGGAACGAAAGTTCTGTTACAAGCCAGCTAAGTAAATAAGTATATAGGCCCATGAAAAATTAATTTTAAAAGACCCACGCCTTATATAGGCCCTTAAAAAAATTAATTTTAAAAGGTCCACGCCTTATATAGGCCCTTAAAAAATTAATTTTAAAAAGTTCCCCGCCTTATATAGGCCCTTAAAAAAATTAATTCTAAAAGATCCACGCCTTATATAGGCCCATAAAAAATTAATTTTAAAAGATCCACGCCTTATATAGGCCCTTAAAAAAATTAATTCTAAAAAATCCACGCCTTATATAGGCCCATAAAAAATTAATTTTAAAAGATCCACGCCTGTATAAGGCTCACTCACAAAAAATTAATTTTAAAAGATCCACGCCTTATACAGGCCCATAAAAAATTAATTTAAAAAAATCCACGCCCCTTGAAAATTTAATTATAAAAATCCACGCCCCTTGAAAAATTAATTTTAAAATATCGCCTTCAAAAAATATTTTTAAAAAATATTCGCCTTATGTAGGTCCTAAAAAAAATATTTGTAAATAATCCAGGCCTTATATAGGGCCCTTAAAAAATATTTTTAAGAAATCCAAGCCTTAAATAGGCCTTGGTAACAACAGTTTTTTTTTCAAAATCCCATATTTTACAGACCATTAATTTCATTTAATCTAATAATTACGCACATAACTGCTATTGTTGTTGTTGTTGTTATTTTTTACCACAAAAATATCCACCTGTCTGTAATTTCAAATATTTGCTTTAGCAAATATTTACCCATAAAGCCGTTAGCAGGTGCTTGCCTCCCCAAGAAACTATTAACGAAGTTCTGTTGAAGAAGTAATGTTTTCTCGTTCTGTCACCAAAGAGTGGGAGGGGTGGTGCTGGAAGTGTAAATTTTATGTTGAAAGCTTCAACTACCAAACGTAGTTGGTGTTGTTGTTTCTGAAAGACAATGGAAGTGCGTTCTCAAACAATGGACACCGATTAATGACATTTTTATGTCACAATTTTTCAAGGGTCCAAACAAGGCGTGGATTTTTTAAAATTAATTTTTCAAGGGTCCAAACAAGGCGTGGATTTTTTAAAATTAATTTTTCAAGGGTCCAAACAAGGCGTGGATTTTTTAAAATTAATTTTTCAAGGGTCCAAACAAGGCGTGGATTTTTTAAAATTAATTTTTCAAGGGTCCAAACAAGGCGTGGATTTTTTAAAATTAATTTTTCAAGGGTCCAAACAAGGCGTGGATTTTTTAAAATTAATTTTTCAAGGGTCCAAACAAGGCGTGGATTTTTTAAAATTAATTTTTCAAGGGTCCAAACAAGGCGTGGATTTTTTAAAATTAATTTTTCAAGGGTCCAAACAAGGCGTGGATTTTTTAAAATTAATTTTTCAAGGGTCCAAACAAGG
>NW_026887160.1:0-11663 GCF_032173495.1 Musca vetustissima | reverse complement strand
AAAAATGCATAACTTAATAGTTTATGGCTTGCTGAATTAGGTTTCTAGCAGCTGAATAGCCGAAAACCTGCTTGATTATTATCCTTTACGTATTAAAGAACATATTTCCATACTTCAAAACTTGCTGAATTAGGTTTCCAGTAGCTGAATAGTCGAAAAGTGGTTGATTATTATCCTTTATATATTATAGAGCATATTTATATACTTTAAAGCTTGCTGAATTAGGTTTCCAGTAGCTGAATAGCCGAATAAGTGCTTGATTAGTATCCTTTTCGTATTAAAGAATATATTTCCATACTTTAAAGCTTGCTGAATTAGGTTTGCAGTAGCTGAATAGGCGAAAAAAATGGTTGACTATTTTCCTCTATATCTTAAAGAACTTATTTCTATACTTTAAAGCTTGCTGAATTAGGTTTCCAGTAGCTGAATAGCCGGAAAAGTGATTGATCATTTTCCTCTATATCTTAAAGAACATATTTCCATATTTTAAAGTTTGCTGAATGAGGTTTCCAGTGGCTGAATAGGCGAAAAAGTACTTGATTATTATCCCTAATGTATTAAAGAACATATTTCCATACTTAAAAGCTTGCTGAATTAGGTTTCCAGTAGCTGAATTGCACATTTTTTCATACAATCACATATTTTGAAGTCAGTTAATTATATTTCCATTATTTAAATGGATGTTTATCTCAGTGGAAATTGGAAAAAACCAGCAACAAAATTCTTTTCAATTGCAATTGTTGTATTCTAAACATTTATCTCTGTTACAGCGGAAAGATGTTGATAAATTCAGCTAGATTTATGGGCTATTTCTTATTTTGTTTTTGTAGTATTTTTATTTGTCATTTTCTTATTTGAGAAATCTATTTCAAGAAATCAGAAGAATGGGACAATAATAACAACAAAGTATGTTAACAAGCGGAAACTATAAAAAAGAGCAGAAAAACGGCGAAAAAACATTTATCATCTGGGCTGAGCCGTTCTATTGGCTGTGGCAACGGTCTACTAAACGTTATCGTTACCGTTTTTTGTTTCTTAGACAATATTATTAACATATTTACCACCAAAGTAGTATGAAAATAAACTAATTAAAATGAAATGGAGAGGTGGAGGAGAGGAAGAGAAAGAGAGGGCAAAAAAATATAATAACTACTTTGTTAAAATAAAACACTGTTGAAGCATTTAATGCAAAATATGGCCCAGTTAAAGCGGGCCCAATTTATGTTACCATTATTTTTTTTTTCTTCCTCTTCTTCTTCTACTTCTTATGGTCGAACATAAACATTTTGGGGCAAAAACAACATCGACAAAGAGGAAAACATTTAACCTGCTTTCCAGTGGACGAGGTTTAACTAACTGTACGCTGCTGTGTTCTTTATGTCTGGCACAATTTTCGCCAAACAATGAAGTGAAAAGTTGACGATGGTGTCGTTTTTCATTCTAGTTTGTCGCTAGCCAAGTTTGTTAGCCAACCCACAGAATAAATCGCCATGTAACATATGTCACTCTACTCTACGGGCGTTTTGATGCAAACCGACATTAACACTTGATCCCCCAGGTTGGAAGTTTTGCTGATGACCTGTCAGAAAGTGCTGTAGATGGAGGTTGCAGGGCAACGCAACTCTCTTTGATAGGCTTAACAGTTGATGGATGCCATCAAGGTGTTTCATGACTCTTATGGTTAGTAATGTGACTGACCTGGTATAGGGTTTGAGTTGAAAATTCACAATTCAGCCAATAGAAAAACTATTCAGCAAAGAAAAATCATGGTGTAATCTGTAGTAAAACTCGATTTAGATAAGATATCACAGTTGTTATGCCTATTCAGCTACTAGAAAATGTATTCAGCAGGGTTTTAAAGTAGATATATTTTCCAAAACATTCAAAAATACAAATAATCCACTTTTTCAGTCAATTCAGATGCGACAAATTGTATTCAGCAAGGGAAAAAGTATGATTCACACTATGAAAAATTGATTTTATAGAGGTTTGACAAATTTTGTGACAATTCAGCTGCAATAAAACATATTCAGCAAAGGTAAAAATCATAAATATCAGTCAGTATTGCCTCAAAATTCAATTGAACATCCTTTTTACTCAATTCAGCTATGGAAAATGTTATTCAGCAAGCGAAAAAGTGTGAACCCAATTTAGAAAATTTAATTTTAAGTAGGTTTCACGATTTTTTTGCCTATTCAGCTACTACAAAATGTATTCAGTAAGGTTTTAAAGTCGATAATATATTCAAAAATATATGTAAATACAATTAAATCACTTTTTCACTCAATTCAGCTAGGAAAAATGTTATTCAGCAATGGAAGAAGTGTGATTCACATTAAGAAAAATTGATTTTATATATGTCTAACAATTTTTGTGTCAATTCAGCCATTAGAAATTGCATTCAGCAAGGTTTTAATGTCGGCAATATCTTCGAAAATATACAAAAATACGAATAATCAACATTTTGGCCCAATTCAGCTAAGGAAAATTATATTCAGCAAAGGAAAAAGTATGACATTCATAAAGAAAACTTGATTTAAAATCATTTTGACAATTTTTTGGGCAATTCAGCTGCAATAAAACATTTTCAGCAAAGGTAAGAATCATAAATATCATTCCATATTACCTTAAAATGTAATTGAACCGCCTTTCGATTCAATTCAGCTAGGGAAAATGTTATTCAGCAAAGGAAAAAGTATGGCTCACATTAAGAAATTTTGATTTTATATAATTCTGACATTGCGGCAATTCAGCTATTAGAAAATGTATTCAGCAAGGTTTTAATTCAATTCAGCTAGGAAAAATTTTAATCAGCAAAGGTAAAAGTATGATTCACGCTAAGAAAAATTGATTTAAAATAAATTTTAAAATACTGCATCGATTTTAGTAAAACAAAATATCGAAATTTTCCTTGGTGAATTACATAAAACTTTGCTGAATTGAAATTAAATTTAGGTAAATTTAGTAGAAATTGTGTATAATGTAAAAATAGAATACCACGAATATCTTGTAAAACATTTTTTTAGTTTACCATATATTTTTAGCAACAACTTGCACTAAAAACTTTGCTGAATTGCATAAAATGTAGCTGAATAGTGCTAAAATCATGCGTTATGTATTTATTTAGGTCTGCTGAATAGAATTGAGTGAAAAAATTGCATAGTTTCCCTTGCTGAATTACAAAAAACGTTGCTGAATTGCATAAAATGTAGCTGAATAGGGCTAAAATAATACGTTAAGTATATATTTAGGTCTGCTGAATAGAATTTAGTGAAAAAATTGCATAGTTTCCCTTGCTGAATTACATAAAACGTTGCTGAATTGTATAAAACTTAGCTGAATAGGGCTAAAATCAGACGTTATGAGTTTATTTAGGTCTGCTGAATAGAATTGAGTGAAAAAATTGCATAGTTTCCATTGCAGAATTACATAAAACTTTGCTGAATTGCATAAAACTTAGCTGAATAGGGCTAAAATCAGACGTAATTTAGAACTGCTGCATAGAATGGAGTGACAAAATTGCATAGTTTCTTTTGCTGAATTGCATACAACTTAGCTGAATGGGGCTAAAATCATGCGGTATGTATTTATTTAGGTCTGCTGAATGAAATTGAGTGAAAAAATCGCATAGTTTCCCTTGCTGAATTACAAAAAACGTTGCTGAATTGCATAAAATGTAGCTGAATAGGGCTAAAATTATACGTTATGTATTTATTTAGGTCTGCTGAATAGAATTGAGTGAAAAAATTGCATAGTTTCCCTTGCTGAATTACATAAAACTTTGTGAATTGCATAAAACTTAGCTGAATAGGGCTAGAATCATGCTTTATGTATTTATTAAGGTCTGCTGAATAGAATTGAGTGAAAAAATTGCATAGTTTCCATTGCAGAATTACATAAAACTTAGCTGAATAGGGCTAAAATCGTGCGTTATGCATTTATTTATCTCTGCTGAATAGAATTGAGTGAAAAAATTGCATAGTTTCCTTTGCTGAATTGCATAAAACTTAGCTGAATTTGGATAAAATCATGCGGAAGGGATTTATTTAGGTCTGCGGAATAGATTTTAATGAAAAAATAGCATAGTTTCCTTTGCTGAATTACATAAAACTTTGCTGAATTGCATAAAACTTAGCTGAATTTGGATAAAATCATGCGGAGGGTATTTATTTAGGTCTGCGGAATAGATTTTAATGAAAAAATTGCATAGTTTCCTTTGCTGAATTACATAAAATTTTGCTGAATTGTTTGGAAATTTTGAAAAATTGCATTTTTGCTAAGGAATATTTTGCTGAATGGTTTTATTATTTTTCATTTTTTAAGAATGATTTCTAGTTTAACTTCCGTCTATATTTCTTTCAGCTAAATATTTTTATTTATTTAGCTGAATAACATTTTCCTTCTTGTTTCACATCATTCCAAATAAAAAATAGAAACAAATGTGCCACTCTCCTCCTCCTTCCCCGTTTTGGCTTAATTAAACAAAAAAATTAATTAAAAATTCATTGCGCTAAAATAAACACAGTCGCTTACACACACATACACACTGTCACACATACCTACTTGCCACTGTTTACTAAAATAAATTAATATTTTTATAAATAAGTGACAATTCCAATGGGTAATGACAAAAATTGCAAAATTCACGTAGACACACACATACTCACATACATGTCCATGTGTGTGTGTGGCCATCAGATATTACATTTCGCACATGTGTTTTAAATTTCATAACAATGAAAATAAAAACCCAATAACAAATAAATAATAACAACGATTACATAGGTATGTGAGTAAATAACAACAACAACTGAATTAAAAAAATACAATAACATCAACAAAAACAAAATTAAAACTCTTTCTTTAATAATCGATATCGTTGATATGACCATTCCAACTGCATATGAATGTAGTAACACCGATTGAGGCTTCGTATGCACGACATGTCTGTCAGACCGACTTACGAAATACAAATAATTTCCCCCCAAATCAACAAAAAAAACAATTATTATTATGAGCCAAGCTATGATGGACGGACAGACAGACAGACTCGTCATATTTCATACACAACACGTACATAGCTCCGCACACACCGACCTAGCCATGGTGAGGTTGTTTTGGTATGCAGCGCCACCACAACATTTACTGGTCGGTCGGTTGGCCAAAACATGCCACCAAAAATAAACCCAACAACAACAAAAACAAATCAATTGAAGCAATCAATAAAAATGAAAACAAAAACAACAACAACAATTATTACAAAATCGTCAAACACAACTAAACGCCAAACGTGATTAATGTGACAAGGTATGAATTTCAAAAAAAAAAAAAAAAAGAAAATAAATAAAATTCACATCACATGCGATGAGACCGGCAGTCACACATTCACACACACACACTCCCATGGAAAAAAAGAGAGAGTAAGTGAGAGTGAACGAAAAAAATTGTGTTTTGTTAATTACCAACACGAAACATTACACAATTTTTTTGAATGGAATAAATTTACAATTCAGCTAACTACGAGCTCGTAAATCACTTCGTTGACTCATAGAAGTCTGGAGAATAGAAATCTGATATTCAGCAAATAAAAATTAAAATACAATTTACTTTTTTTATTACAAATTTTTATTCGCTCATTAGACAAATCAATGACCATTAAAAAACAAGGAAATTTAATGTTTTATACCTTAGCTGAATTGCATAAAACTTAGCTGAATAGGGTAAAAATCATACCAAATGTGCTTCCTTATAATCCCAGAATCGATATCAATGAAAAAATCATAAAATTTCCTTGGCTGAAAAAAATAAAATTTTGCTGAATTGACCAATACTCAGCTGAATGGGACTAAAATCATGTAAAATTGCTTATTCACCAGAAAATAATCACATTTTAGACAAAAAAATTAAAAATTTCAAAAAAAAAAAATCATAAAATACTTTGCTGAATTGCATAAAATATAGCTGAATAGCACTAAAAACTTATAAAATATACTTATTTATGTCTGAATGTAATATTTCATTGAAAAAATTGCATAGTTTCCATTGCTGAATTATATAAAATTTTGCTGAATTGATCAAAACTTGAAGAAAATTGCCAAAAATATATGTTAGAAATAAAACCATTGCATTCTCAATAATTTTGTATGAGTTTTATTGCATTTCGAAATATTTTTAGCAAAAATGTTGTCATAAATACCTTGCTGAATTGCAAAAAATGTAGCTGAATAGCGCTAAAAACTCATAAAATGACATTATTCGTATCTCTCTGTTAAATTTCAATGAAAAAATTCATAGTTTCCATTGCTGAATTATATAAAACTTAGCTGAATTGATCGAAATTTTAAGAAAATTGCCAAAAACATATGTTAATAATAAAGTCATTGCATTCCCAACCTTTTCTAATGAGTTTTAATGCACTACGAAATATTTTTAGCAAAAATGTTGTCATAAAAACCTTTCTGAATTGCATAAAATGTAGCTGAATAGCTCTAAAAATTCATAAAAAAAGCTTTATTAGTAGCTGACTGTTATATTTCAATATATTTTCCATTGCTGAATTACACAAAACTTAGCTGAATTACTCGAAACTTCAAGAAAATTGCCAAAAATATAAGTCAATAATAAAACCATTGCATTCTCAATCATATCCAATGAGTTTTATTTAACTACAAAATATTTCTAGCACAATTTGTATCATAAACACCTTGCTGAATTACATAAAATGTAGCTGAATAGCGCTAAAAACTCATAAAATAGCTTTATTAGTCTCTGGCTGTTATATTTCAATGTAAAAATTACACAGTTTCCCTTGCTGAATTACATAAAATTTTGCTGAATTGATCGAAGCATGAAGAAAACTTTATGTTAATTTTAAAATCATTACATCTCCAATATCCTTTAACAAGTTTTATGACACAACACAATGTTTCTAGTAAAATTTATATCATAAACATCTTGCTGAATTGCATAAATATAGCTGAATAGCATTTAAATCTCACAAAATGGGATTCAACAAATCCATATTATATATTTTTATCAATAAAAGTTTAAAATTTCTTGATTTTTCCTAATTCAGATAATATAAAAACCATTCAGCTAGGTTTATTTCCAATTCAGCTGAAGTATTTTTATTACAACATGCTCGCCATATATCAATGATTACATTTGACATTGATTTTAATCTATTCAGCTATGGAAATTACAATTCAGCAAAGGTTTTTTTCTTGAAAATTGAATAAAATTACTTGAAATGTCATTCAGCAAAGTTTTTTTATGCTTAAATATAAAAATTGATAAAGAAAATTACATTTCCAATTAATTTTAGCTAATTCAGCTGCAAAAAATGCAATTCAGCAAGGTTTGTGTGTAATTCAGCTGGAATATTATTTGTGTTTCAGACTCGCCAGATATCAGAGAGTACGTATGATAAAAATTTTGCCCAATTCAGCTGCGAAAATCATAATTCAGCAAATGGTTTAACCACAAAAAATCAATAAAATGTCGCAAAATGCAAAATTAACAAATTTTCTTAAATAATTATATTAATGCCGACAAAAATATTTGATTTTATTTTGATTTTGTCCAATTCAGCTACGAAAAATACAATTCAGCAAGGTATGTTTTTAAATCAACTGGAATATTTTTCGTGTATGAAACTCATCTGATGTCAGAGATTAAATTTGATACCCATTTTGTCCTATTCAGCTGCGAAAATCACAATTCAGCAAAGGTTTTTGTAAGAAAAATTAAAGAAAATTACATGAAATTAATTCCAGTATTTCAACTGGGTTATATTTACTTATAAAGGTAGTTACGATAAGAAAAATTAAAGAAAATTACATGAAATTAATTCCAGTATTTCAACTGGGTTATATTTACTTATAAAGGTAGTTACGATAATAAGAATTAAATTTTTTAGTGATTTTGTTTAATTCAGCTATGAAAAATGCAATTCAGCAAGGTTTGTACGTAATTCAGCTGACATATTATGTATGAAACATATCCTCTAGGCATCAGAGATTATATTTAGTATCCATTTTGGCCTATTCAGCTACAAAAATTGTAATTCAGCAAAGGTTTTTTTATAGAAAAATTACATAAAATGTAATTTAGCAAGATCATTTGTTGCCTAAAATTGATAATTGCTACGACAGATATCATTTCATAGTTATTTTGTGTAATTCAGCTATGAAAAATGCAATTCAGCAAGGTTTCTATGTAATTCCGCTGACATATTATGTATGCAAAATATCCTCTAGACATCAGAGATAACATTTGACATTAATATTCTCTTATTCAGCTACGAAAATTGTACTGCAGCAAAGGTTTTTTTAGAAAAGTAACATGAATTGTAATTCAGCAAGTTTATTTGATATTTAAATTTGTTAATGTCTATGAACATTTTAATTTTTAGTGATTTTATGTAACTCAACTATGAAAAATGCAATTCAGCAAGGTTTCTATGTAATTCAGCTGGGATATTTTTGATTTATCAGACTCGTCAGATATCAGAGATTGTATTTCATACCCATTTTGCCATATTCAGCTGCGAAAATTGTAATTCAGCAAAGGTTTTTCCGAACAAAAAAATTTTTTTTGTATTACAATTTATCCAGCATCCCCATGTGTAAAAATTTCCCATGTCAAACTTAATGTGTTATTGTTGTTAATGGTACAGAGAAATATGAATTCAGCTAAAATTCGCATTGTTTGTCACAGAGTAATAACTCTTTTTTTTGTGGATCACATAAAAAATATCATTTATTTTAGGCCATTTATGATTCATTTGCAATACATCCGCTACCCACACAGACACTCATGGGGGTACAAAGTGCAATATGGGAAAGCTTGCAGAAACAAAAAAGCAGCAACAACTGCAACAACAACAATTAACAAATAAAGAAAAACCATATGAATATGCAAAATAACAAAAGAGCTTTTTTTACGGAGAGGGAGAGAAAACAAAAACAGTTTCAATGGAAATTAAAATTTTAACGCAGCATTCATTCATTTGTCACAAATGTGTGAGTGTGTGAGAGAGAGAGTTTTTTTCAGATGAGGGCTTAACTTTATGGTAATGGCAAAATATTGTAACAAAACTTTACAACAATGCAATTTTGTTAAACAATTGGTATTAACCGAGAATTTCATTCAATGGTACCTCATCTCAACACTTTCCAATTTGCCAACACACACACACACGCATGTGTGTGTGTGTTTGTGTTTGAACATCCATTAATATGAATGGCCACAGTTTTTTATTTATTTTTATTTTAATTGTTTCTTGGGAAATTAAAAAAAATTAAAAACAGCCGTTGCAATTCTTGTTTAATAATGCCAAGGCGGAAAAGCAATCTTTATGTGGCCTTCATACAGCTGCTGCTGCAGCAAAAAACGCACACTCACACACACATACACACACCCAATCATAGTGACATTTCATGGGTTTCAATAACAACAACAATGTCGCATTGACAAATAAACTCAATAAAATGTCATTGAAAATTAATTCAATAACAATTGGCTGGAGTGAGAACAAAAAGATTACAATTCAGCCGCAATAAATTCAATTCAGCAAAGTTTTTTATGCACACAATTTAAGAAAACATATCAAAGGAACTATAACCAGGAAAAAACTTACAATTCAGCTATGAAAATTGCAATTCAGCAAGGTTTGAAAATGGAAAACCCAATTTTTACATATTCAGCTATGGAAAACACAATTCAGCTAGGGTTTTTGGTATTTAAAATATCCAGTTCCCTTCAAAAAACTAAAATTTAATAAAAATTCCCCTATTCAGCCACAAAATTTACAATTCAGCAAGGCTTAAAAGTCATTAAAACACACATATTCCTTCAATAAACATAAATCCGGGAAAATTCCCCCAATTCAGCTACGAAAAATGCAATTCAGCAAAGTTTTTGTGTAATTCAGCTGGGATATTTGTAATGCAAAATCTTCACCACACATCATAAATTGCATCTAATATCACTTTACTTTTTGTGTAATTCAGCTGTATTTTTTTTTTTTTTTTTTTTTTGCATCTAACATGTTCGCCACACATCACAAATTATTTTTGACATAGATTTTGTCTTATTCAGCTATGAAATTTACAATTCAGCAAAGGTTTTCTCAAGGAAATTTAAATAAAATGAATAAAAATACAATTCAGCAACGTTTTTCGATGCTAAAATTTGTGAAGTGATTAAGGATGTAAAATTTATAATTAATTTTGGATCATTCAGCTACAAAAAGTTCAAAAAATGCAATTCAGCAAGGTTTTTTTGGTAATTCAGCTGGAATATTTTTATTGAAATAGGTCATTCAAACAACAAAGATTCGATTGGGTAACAATTTTGGGCTATTCAGCTACGAAAATTACAATTCAGCAAAAGATTTTTGCAGATTAATTTAAAAAATACCATAAAATGTTATTCAGCAACATTTTTTAAAGCTAAAATGAGATAATTGAAATAGATATGTATATTTCATATCGTTTTTTCTAGATCACCTACGAAAACTGCAATTCAGCAAGGTTTCTTTCCAATTCAGCTGGGATATTTTACATATAACGTGTCGGCCAGTCTTCACAGATTTCATTTGACACCCATTTTGCCATATTCAGTTACGAAAATCATAATTCAGCAAGGGATTTTTGAAGAAAAATTGCTTAAAAATATTTAGATTTCAATTCAGCACAGTTTTATTAACATACAATCCTAATGTGAATGAAGAAATTTATATTTTATATCAATTTCCCTAATTCAGCTATGAAAAATGCAATTCAGCAAGGTTTCTTTCTAATTCAGCTGGGATTTTTTGCATGTAACATATGCGGCAGACATCAGAGATTTCATTTGACACCTATTTTGTCGCATTCAGCTACGAAAATCACAATTCAGCAATGGATTTTTGTAGAAAAATTGCTTAAATTTACTTAGAATTCAATTCAGCAAGGATGTATCAATTTCTAATCCCAATCTGAATGAAGACATTCATATTGTAACCATTTTTTTCAAATTCAGCTACGAAAAATGCAATTCAGCAAGGTTTCTTTTTAATTCAGCTGGGATTTTTTGCATGTAACATGTGCGCCAGACATCAGAGATTTCATTTGACACCCATTTTGCCATATTCAGCTACGGAAATCACAATTCAGCAAGGGTTTTTTGGTAGAAAATAATTATTTTAAATATCAAAAAATCTTTAAATTCAAAATAAAATTATTGTCCATTGACCAGTTTCCCTTCCTTTGTTGTTGTTTTTTTCTTCTTATTTTTTTTTTCTTTCTGTGTTATTTCTCATTATGTTATGTTCTTGTGATTTACCGATAGACCAGAAGCACAAGAAAAAAAGAAAAACAAATAAAACAGATTCTACCAATATTTTGTTTTTGTTTCTGTTGTTGTTGTTTTACTGCAATGGTCGGTCGATTCAGAATGACCCAAAATACACAGAACATTTCCAATGATTTGTATGCTCTCCTTAACTACAGAGATACGCGGAACTTTGTTTTTGCTGCTGCTGTAGTTGTTGCTGTTTTTGTTCTAGCTGAATACAAAATAGTTGTACTTGGTAGCTGTTCTGGGTGCTTAATCCCCTTATATGTTGCTGCTGCTGTTGGTGTTGCTGCTTTTGCAACAAAACATGTAACCAATAAAAG
>NW_026887159.1:0-11723 GCF_032173495.1 Musca vetustissima | reverse complement strand
GGAGACCTAATCCTCTTCGCCGCTTCCGAGGAAGTGGAGGGAAGGTCAGGCTTATCCTTCAGGGCATCCCGTTCCTGTTTGATTTTGTTTCTCCGGTCCATCCTGGCCAGTTTTCGCCTTTGTGCCCCAGATAACTGCTTCCTTTTTGTTGTGAGCTTTGCTATGTCCTTGCTCACTTCTTCCACCATCCTATCGGCCTCTTCTCTCTTCCGGCATTCTAGGACGGTTATATTGGTCTTACCTTCTTGGTCAGACCCGGAGTTAGAATTCGAGTCCCCACCTGCCTCTGAAGGTTGGGTCAGGCTTTCGCCTCCCCGGTGGTGACTAAGGTCTACCTTATTTGTGCCTGCTGTCTGAGTGCTTGTAGCAATACCCTCGACTACAGATGCCAAGGCACCCACATCTGTAGGAGATTTTTGCTCACGATCGCTGGATGACGACGGGGCGTGACTCGTGGGCAGATCAACGACACCCGCCGGTACTGAGTTATTTAGGCTCTGCACCGTAACTTTTATTCTTTCTTTCTTACTTTCCATCTTTTGTTTTTTGTTTTAAGGGAACACCCCCGTAGTCAGTTTTGGTCCGCGGGGCAAAATCCTGATAGTAATGAGATAGTCTGATCATCCAACTTCCCCCTATCCGCCACCTGGGGACGCGCCCGGTAGGAGACTGACAAACTCCCTCGGATATATATGAAATGAAATTAGACAAAATTGTATTTGTTACCCACTAGGATACTATGTACCTAGTCCATTTCAGACAATTTGGAGTCCACTTACATATGTCCGTCCGTCTTTCTGGCCGAGAAACTGCAACGACTTTAGACCTGGCAAATCCACCATAGACCAGGTTTTTACTCTGCGCCAAAGAAAGAAAGACCCACACTATTCGTCGACTATATAGCCACATTCGACAGCCCCATCCGTTCAGAGTTGTTTAAAGCCATGTCTGAGATCGACATTCCAACAAAATTAATACGGCTATACAGGAACTTTAACTGGCACATGGTCAGAAGTTAAAGTAGGAACGACCTATTCAGACAAGCTGACAGTTTATTATGTGATCTTTTTAACATCTTGCAGGAAAAGGTCATACGGTAGGCAATAGTGAACAAAAATTACACTTTGTACACTAAACACTAAATGATGAGTCGAACATTGCGAGCGGTAACAACCACCATCTTCTTGAGTTACAGCTTTTAGGTAGTCAAAAATTCCATATACCTCGGTACCGCATAAATAAAACTAATGACATCAGTTTTGAAATTCCAGATGGTCTAGGGTCTAAGTAAGCAGTTTTGAAACAAGACCGCCTCTCACCAGACCAAACTCACACTCTACAAGACGCTGATACTACCCGTGCTGGTGTATGTAATACGTAAGTACCCATGCAACTTACGCAATCATATGAGACAGCTTTTGGAGTGTTTGAGAGAAAAATTCTCCGAAAGATCTACAGACAGATCTGAGTCGACGGTGTATATCGGCAACGAATGAATCACGATCTTTGCCATTTATAAACGGACATCAACATAGTCATATCGAGCTGCAGGGACTACGGTGGCTAGGCCACGTTATGCGTATGGATGAGGATGCCCCAGCTTAAAAGGCTTATAGAAGCGGGCCTATTGAAGGTTCACGCAGAAGGTGAAGGCCACGAATTCGATGCAAAGATCAAGCGTAGGACGACATATATAGGCATGGCTTTTGAAATTAAAAAAAACTGAGCAGAGGATCGATGCCCCTGAAAATCTTTTTTTAGTTCGGCTTATAGAAGAAATGTTCTGTCTCGAGCCAGCGAAGTAAGTCGTTTAGAAAATGAGCTTAGAACTATGATATTTAGTATATCTGTCTTCGTTTTGGTATAGATCTAAGTATACTGAGTCTTAGACCCATTTTAAGTATATCTAAGGTTTAAGCCACATTTCTCCACTGAATTGGATCTAAATTGGTATTCCGAATCATTGAGTTCAAGAAATATATAGGTCCTTATCCTTCCACTTTGTTATTTTAAAAACGTTAGCCGCATTTCCCCTAGGAAGTAGGTTAAGATTTGCTTCCGTATGTTTCACTATCGAGACCCTCTTGTCGTAATAAACCACGTCAACAACTTTGAAAAATTATGCCACGAAAATGTTCACAGATTAGTAGGATAAATGTGGGCTTTCGGTTTAAATTGTATCAAATTACACTTAAATTTTGATATTTGCCGTCAGGGTGAGCCATGTGGTTGTAGCGTCGACACACACTATAATTGGTGAATGAAGGTTCAACTATGTGATCGGTAGCATAGTCACAAATGAAAAAGGGTTATCGTTAATACTGGTAGTGAAGTATAGATGGCCTTGTTTGTATTTATGTTCGTCTAGACCAGGCACGGGCAGAGCGTAAAAATTCGGTTCTCACGCCTTTGTCTTTGTGTGTTTTTCAGTTAGTTCAGTTGAATGTGTGTGGGAGAATAGTGATATTTACTCTCGCCCGATACTGGTCTAGACACTCAAAAAATCTTTTAAACTGTAAATAAAACTCAGTGATCAATAGCAGAGACATAAACCAAAAAAATGAATTATGTATCAAAATAGTAGATTTTAATCGATAAAAACTCAACGTTTCTCTAATTTCGGTATGATATGTGTATGGATTGGTTTATGTCGGTAAAGATGACATAATTAATTTCATCATAATTGCAGAATCCTTTGAATATAACCAAGGTGGTGAAGATAGCAAATTGTAACACATATGACAGTTTCATACCACTTATTTTAGAATTATGGATTTATGTGCTTAAAACCGCATGTGATCTCCAAAGATTTAATATACAAATCCAATTATAATTTTACCAATGAACAAAACAGAACAAAAAATACAAATCCTTGTTATTTTTAAAAAAGTTTCCGCTTTCAAATTCATTGTTGCGTTGCAGTTGCTGTTTGCGAAACGAATTTCCTGTGGTCAGCCAACTCTAATGGCAGGGTCATCTTCCACATTTTGTTGTTGTCTATTTATGCATCCTCTTTGCCATTTGTTGTAATTTCCCAAAAACAACAACCCATCTTACAGCAAGCTGTTCGTGATTTGTTGTTTTGTCCTATTTTTTGTTTGTTTTTTTTTTTTTTTTTGGCATTACAAGCAACCATTGTTACTGGCAGCGACAACGTCATCATTGCAAACAGCAGCAGTGGCAACAGCGTCATCCTTGAATTGCCACAGTTTATATTTAGAACAATTGTTTTATTTATTCTTTTGTTCGCTAGTTATTTAGTTTATTTTGTTGTTCGTTTTGTTATATATTTTTTTAATTTGTTGTTACAATTCATATAAAAAAGGGGAGCAGCAGAGAACACAGTATGGAGTTTCTGACAATTTTTAGTTTGACAAAATATTGGTGTTTGTAAATGAACAACAAATTTAATTGAGTTTTACCAACTGTGTTTTAGTTGAATACATTTGTTGTTGTTGTACTTTTTTTGCAATACAATTAATAGCAGCAATTTTATGTTAGATTACAACAAAACACTTAATGGTTGTGGTAAATGGCGAAACAACTACATGCACACATACTAGTTTCCCTAAATAAAAAAGGGCAAATGTAAATTTCAATTGTAAAGTTATGATTTTGATTTATGACTACGATAAACATTAAAAAATATAAATTGTTCATATTTTTTTTATAACTAGCACCAAGATGATGAGTATGGGACTTATATATAGTTTTTTATTCCGTTTGTAACACAATGAGTTATTCGCCGGAGATCCCTTTTTATACCCATCAATAATATGTTTATATTTATTTATTATCGTGCCACTATCATAGTAGTATCAGATAAAACATATATATTTTTTTAATTTTCATCTCTACATCGTAGCATCATCGGGGTGTTAAGTTTTGGGAAGAGGAAACGATCAGTGAGACAAAATCAGCTGAATACGGTGGTAGATGCATAACAACGGTTTTTGGTCAAAAACTTGTCTTTGTGCATATGTTTGTAACAGACAAAAGGAATCGAGATAGGCCCTTGATTCCTTCTGAGAATATGTATCGAATCACTTTCTTAGTCGATTTATGCATATATTTTTGTGAGCAATGTGTAGGTCGCCTATTTCCCCCAAGATAGGATCCCACTAAAATTGTAGAAAATCGGTTCAAATTTAGTTATAGCTCCCATAATTTGTGTCGTCCGATTTTATGTAGATGGCAGCAACGTACACAGGATTTCATTTCGGGGGGGGCCCGGTAGTACAAAATGAACAAATTCGCTGTTGCAAACATAAATTTACTATGAAAAAAAATCATTTGGGGGGGGGCCCGGGCCCCCAGGGCCGCCCCCCTACGTACGTCCCTGGTAGATGGTGCACTAACCTGCGAAGTTTTGTCCGATTGCTTACGTGTTCCATATTCATGAAATTTGGCAGCGGGTATGACATTAAATTTTTTATAGATTACGGAATGGTATGCGTATGGTTTGTTTTAAATTAGTTCATGTGTCTATTCAGTTCACACAGTGAATTACGTCCGATTCCATTTCAATGGCTCTCCAAAGATTCTATGTCTATTTCATTTGCAGGTTATTTTACATATGATAATCTATAGTAAGCCCAGTCGAACTTTTGAACTTTCCTGATTTACAAATAAATGTAGTATTCCTTATTGACCATATGATGTTGTGGCAAGAATTTGCCTTTTCTGGGGTTTTAGGACTTTGGTTTCAATCTCATAGACATACACCGATCATTCGTCATCATGTAGGCAATCTGAAGCCTGTTTTCTTCTTAAAATCAAACAATTTTGAACAAATCTTGACTGCAACACCTTTCATATTTCTTTCATATTCCTTATTGGCCATATGATTTTGTGGCAAGAACTTGCGTCTTCTGGCGTTTTAGGGCTTTGGTTTTAATCTCATAGCCATAAACCGATTATCCGTCATCATGTAGGTAATCTGAAGCATGTTTTCTTCTTAAAATCGGACAATTTTGAACTAATCTTAAGCATCCGTCAAATATAGATTTGCATGAGCCGAAGGATTTGTCAATATCATAAGCAACTTCACTGATAGTGGTTCGACTATGGTTGTCTTCATTGCTTTAATGTCTCGCCGATTATTTTCGTGCTATGGCGACAAGTAAGATCATCGCCATTCACACCTTCTGCTTCCATAATTCGGTCCACAATTGAACTTGTGTTCTGCTCATAGTTGTGTCCTTAAACGTCATTCATTATTTCATTCATTATTCCGAATGTCCTTTTTCATTTCAATTAATTATAACCTTCACCGCATATGTTTGCAACATACAAAAGGAATCGAGGTAGATCCATGGATCCTGTTGAGAATATGCATAGAATCATTTTCTGAGTCATTTCATGCATGTCCGTCTTGAAAATCGGTTCAGATTTAGAAATAGCTCCAATATATATTTGCTTCCGATTTTTGGTAAATGGCGCACCAAACTCAAAATATTTGCCCGATTAAGGTAAACTTTTCAGTCCAGTTTGACATATGTAATTTCGTGCGATATTAAAGCATTGGTGCACCAAACTCCCAATATTTGTCCAATTAAGACAAAATTTTGCACAGCCTACGGAATTTAGTTCACTCTGACGTATGCGCAGTTTTGTTCAAATCGGTGCAGATTTAGATATAGCTTCAATATATATTTTCGTCAGATTTTAAGGTATCGGTGCACAAAACTTCCAATATTTGTCCGATTTAGAAAACATTTTGCACAGTGTACTGAATTAAGTCCAGTTTGACGTATGCGAAGTTTTGTTTAAATCGGTCCAGATTTTTATATAGCTCCCATATATATCTTCGTCTGATTTTATGTAAATGGTGCAACAAATTTCCAATATTGGCCCGATTCGGATAAAATTTTGCACAGCCTACGGAATTAAGTTCAGTTTGACATCTGTGATTTTTTATACCCTCCACCATAGTATGGAGGGCATATTTATTTTGTTTTTCAGTTCGAAATAATCATTTCCGACCCTATAAAGTATATATATTCTTGGTCAGCGTAAAATTCTAAGACGATCTAAACATGTCAGTCTGTCCGTCTGTTGTAATTAGAGATAGAATTGAGATAGATGGCCAAAATTTGCCTTTTGCCTGCAGGCAGGTCAAGTTCGATGATGGGTCCACGTTTAGGCATAGCTCCTTATAAGAGTACCCGCCAATTTTCGATATTTTCGGGTTCTCAAGCGCGTTTTCAACCAAATTCTCTGAAATTTGGTACATGGAGTTCCTATTGGGTACTAAATTTCCCCACTAAAAATTATAAATATAGGTCCACTTTTTCTGGTAGCCCCCATATAAAGGTACCCCCAATTTTTAGTTTTTGTGGGGTTTTTACCGGATTTTTTTCACCGAATTGCCTGTAGTTTTGTATTTTGAGTTCTTAATAGGTACAAAATCTCTCTACAAAAAATTATAAATATAGGTCCACTTTTTCTGGTAGCCCCCATATAAAGGTACCCCCCAATTTTCAGTATTTTCGGCTTCTTGAGTGCGTTTATCAACCGAATTCGCTATAATTTGGTATTTTGTAGTCGTATATGGTAACAAATCTCCCTACCAAAAAATATTAATATTGGCCCCCTTTTAGGGGTAGTCCCTATATAACCCCATTTTTTGTATTGAAATAGTTAACTGATTTGTTCCGGTTTTTCGGGGTTACCTCCATATACCCGTATTCCACCATAGTATGGGGGATATGCCTTATTCGAAATTGTCCGTTTATACCCTAAATAGCATGGAATTGTAAAATGATTTATCCGAGGTTCGAGAATGACTATATCGGCCCGCTTTTGGGAATAGTCCCTATATAAAAACAACCGACTTAAATTTGGGTATTTTTGTTGCACTATTCACCTAAAATCGATTTTCCCCATTTTCAATTGGGTTCGTCCTAAGGCCAAATAAATGAGCTGTGCTGAAGTATGTATTTGGTCTACATTATGGTTTGCAACAATCGATTGGTAGAATTATCGTTATAGGTCCACTTTTTGGTATGTTCCCCATATTTTCATTTCACGCAACTGTACGTATTCCTATGGCGGAGGGTATCCAAAGTTATTTTTTTTAAATCGGTCAAGATTTAGATATAGGTCTTACATATATTTTCGGCCGATTTTAGGTAAATGGTGCACCAAATTCCCAATATTTGTCCGATTGAGACAAACTATTGCACAACATACTGAAGTAAGTCCAGTTTGATGTGCATGAAGTTTTGTTAAAATCGGTTCAGATTGACATATAGCCTCCATATATAATTTTGCTGGATTTGTATGAACATATGTATGAAATGTTACACCAAAAAATGCATTTTTTTATAGATTTCAGAATGGTATGTGTATGTTTTTTTTTTAATTTTCCAAATATCTATGTAAATCACATTTATTCACCTGATCCCATTTTAATGGTCTTCCGTAGATGCTATGTCTCTTGTATCAACAGGATATTACACACATTACACATTATTATCTCTTGTATGTACCCAAAGTTGTGAAGGTTATCCGACTTTTGACATTTACTTACAGATTTTTAAATGGGTCAAAGCCATGTTTGAATAGTAAACAAATATGAATAGTTAAAATTGGTGGTCTACACTTGGTAAAATCTGGTTGGAAAAATCTTTGCAGATCGTTTTCTACATTGGTCGTTTTGAAAGTGCCGCTATTAATCATTGTTCGGTATTTTGAAGATTTTCAACGCGTTCCAATCTGAGTGGCTTCCAGGCTTATTGTGTATACATATTCCTCATGGTTTTTACATATTCCGATAAAAATATCTCGCTTAGTTTTATCTTACTCAAATCATGGATAAACTTTCTGCTCGGTTGAACTTAATGATGGTTTTATGATATTATGATTATTTTCTTCTTGTTGTAAATTGGTAATGTCGTCACCTAATAATGCCACTTTAGCATAATCCTAGTTAAATTTCGAAACACACATTTTTACATCTTTCTCCTTAAAAAAAAAAAAATATATTTTTTTTTTTGCTACAAAAATTGCGAATATATTTCCCTATAAATAAACTACGAATTAAAGTATCTTGTGAAAATTTATACTAAATATTAAATTACTTCCATTACTCGACAGCATATGCAAATTCATGCTACATTAAGAGAAGACAAGCCAGTAAGGAAAGTAGTAAAGTCGGACGGGGCCGACTTTATGATACCCTTCACCACTTTGGGTGTATTCAACAGGACCATTAAAATGAAACTGGATGAACTAAAATAGTTGATATTTATTTAAATGTGAATCTACCTAGATATATCCATAAAGTATGTAAATCGACTTCAAACAAATATAAATAGGTCATCCGTTGGGCTATGTCTGTACTTCTAGAAAACGCAACTACGTAATTCTATGCTAAATTTTGTAAGTTGTGCAAAATTTGATGTCAATCTGACTAACATGAGGAGTTTGATGCCCAATTTACTTGAAACCGGGGGAAAATATATATGGAAGCTCTATCCAAATATTAAGCGATTTGAAACAAACTTGTCACAGGTTAGGTTGTTCTAATTTCAGAAAGTTTTGTTCCTATCAGCCTATTGGTTCCTTGGTGCGTCAATTACTTAAAATCAATCTATAATAAAAGGGAGCTATATCTAAATCTGGACCGATTTTCACGAAAAAAGCAGACATAACTCTAGGCTCAATTCAGTACGTTATGCCACATTTCGTGCAAATCGAAAGGTATATAGCGACTTTGGTGCACCATTTACATGAAATCGGACGAAACTATATATGGGAGCTATATAGAAATCTGGACCGATTTTCTCGAAAATTGGCAGATATCACTCTAGGCTCATTTCAGTACGATATGCCAAATCTCTTGCAAATCGAAGGATATATAGGGACTTTGGTGCACCAGTTACATGAAATCGGACGAAACTATATATGGGAGCTATATGTAAATCTGGACCGATTTTCACGAAACTTGGCAGACATAACTCTAGGCTCAATTCAGTACGTTATGCCAAATTTGGTGCAAATCGAAGGATATATAGGGACTTTGGTGCACCATTTGCATGAAATCGGACGAAACTATATATGGGAGCTATATATAAATCTGGACCGATTTTCACGAAAATTGGCAGACATCATTCTAGACCTAAATGATTAGGCTGTACCAAATTTCGTGCAAATCGAAAGATATATAGGGATCGTTTACATTAAATCGGTTAAATATATATATGGGAGCTATATCTAAATCTGAACCGATTTTTCCCAATTTCAATAGGGTTCGTCCTTGGGCCGAATAAGTGACCTATACCAATTTTCATCCAATTCGGATAATAAATGCGGCCAATTTAACATGGACAGACAGACGGACGGACGGACGGACATGCATAAATCGACTTAGAAAGTGAGTCTATGCATATTCTCAAAAGGAACCATGTGTCTATCTCGATTATTTTTGCCTGTTACAAACATATGCACAAAGACAAAATACCCTGTACCACAGTGTGGAGAAGGGTGTAAAAACGCACACAGACACATATACAAAATAAATAAAATAAAAAATAATAAAAAAGAAAACATAGAAATGTATTTTAACACTTCCACTACCGAGTGTCTGTATTTAAGTTGGCATTGCGGCCATGTTTATATTTTGGCTAAAGCTCTATAAAAATAACCACTTCTGATTTTGACACCAGCTGATGCTGGTGATGTGGTCAAACAAATAGCAAAAAAAGAAGCACACACCCGAAAATAGGTAAGGGAACGTACTCCAAATCCATGCAACATTAAGTTTTAAGTGCCAGCCAAACAACAAAAATATTCATTCCAGTCAAGCGAAATGTTGGATACGAAATGATGATGCTGATGGCACTGCCGCCACTTTTGGCTATTTGTGGATTTAATAATCGTTAAAATTATATTATATTTTCTTTTTGGAAAATTTCGGTAAATTTTAAAGAAAACGACATTCGGCATGATTATCGTTAATTTAAGGGGAGTTGCATTAATATCTGATTTAAGTAGTATGTACCTTTGACCAGCAATAAATATGTGAAATTTTTGCAATATTTTTATCTTTTTTTTTTGCTGTAAACTCTTCAGAAATAAAAAACCGTAAGGAAAGTAGTAAAGTCGGACTGGGCCGACTAAATGATACCCTTCACCACTTTGGGTATATTCGAAGGAAAATTGACATGAAATTGAAGGAAGGGACATTGACATGATCTTTATCTATAACACACTATATATAGCTTTACACACGCTATTTGCTATGCTTCACTGTTTAAAATGTAATATCAATCCGGTACCCATTGATTATTTGGTGTACAAACAACATGAATAGATCGAAATTATAGATGCAAGCTATGCTATATCTAAATCTGAACCGACTTCAAGGCAACTTGCCAGAGATTAATTTATAATAAATTCAGTTCGTTGTGACAATCGGCCAAGCTTTTGGTCTTAAGTTCATCATTTACTTACAGTCGGACAAAAGTATATATAGGAGCAATATGAACCCATTTCAAGAAAACTTGATACACGAAAGTAACTTCAGTACATTATGTGGCAGAAGGCCAAACTTTTAGTCGTTCGTGCACAATTTACATTAAATCGTACGAAAATATATTAATGGACGAAGTCAAAATGTTTAAAACACATTTTCACGAAATTTAATACACATCCTTCCGGACACACGTCAGTACGCTATGTAAATCGAAGGATATATAGGGACTTTGGTGCACTATTTACCTAAAATCGGACGAAAATATATATGGGAGCTATATCAAAATCTGAACAAATTTTCAATAAATTTAGGACGAATCGTTCTAGATTTAATTCAGTACACTATGCCAAATTTCGCGCAAATCGAAGGATATATAGGGACATTTGTGCACCATTTACCTAAAATCGGACAAAAATATATATGGGAGCGATATCGAAATCTGAACCGATTGTCCTGAAACTTAGCACTCATCATTCTAAATTCAATTCATAATGCTATACAAATTTCGTGCAAATCGAATGATTTTCAGGGACTTTGGTGCACCATTAACATTAAATCGGACGCAAATATATATGGGGGCTATATGTGAATCTGAACCGATTTTCACGAAACTTAACACACGTCATTCTGCACTCAATTCTGTACGCTGTGCCAAATTTCGTGTAAATCAAAAGATATATGGGGACTTTGGTTCCTAAAATCGGACAAAAATATATATGGGAGCTATATATAAATCTGGACCGAATTTCACGAAACTTTACACACATCATTCTATTTCGTGCAAATGGAATTATATATAGGGACATTGGTGCACCATTTACATAAAATCAGACGAAAATATATATGGCATATATACATATATATCTAAATCTGAACCGATTTTCTCCAATTTCAATAGGGTTCGTCCTTGGGCCAACTAAATGACCTGTGCCAAATTTCATCTAAATCGGATCATTAAGGCGACCTGTACTTTGTTAAGAAAAATACATGGACGGAAGGACGGACAGACAGACAGACAGACAGACAGACGGACGGACAGACAGACGGACATGCATAAATCGACTCAGAAAGTGGTTCTATGCATATTCTCAGAAGGAATCATGGGTCTATATCGAATATTTTTGCCTGTTACTAACATGTGCACAAAGACATAATACCCTGTACCACAGTGTGGTTAAGGGTATAAAATCAGTAAGGAAAAATTAAAAGCCGGACGGAGCCGACTGTATGATATATCTAAATC